>NC_061846.1:6130522-6133022 GCF_019202785.1 Penaeus chinensis
GATATCAATACTAATGATACTTACAATATAACATTGTCATTGTAGCATTTATGACATTGCTAATAATAATAATAATAATAATGTGACTTTGATAAAACTAGTAATGAAAATAATGCTTATGCTAATGCTAATAATATTATTGTTATAATAATGATATAATAATATCGTTATTATTGAAATAACGATGATTGATAATGATAATTATTATTACTATTATTATCAAAATGGTAATAACAGTAATAGTAATAATAATAATGATAACAACAATAATAATAATAATAAAAATAATAATAATAATAATAAGATAATGTTAATAATAATAAGGTTAATAATAATAAAGTTAATAATGATGATAATAATAATAATAATAATAATAATAATAATAATAATAATAATAATAATAATAATAATAATAATTATAACAACAACAACAGTACAACAATACCAACGTCAGTGGAGGGCTGAACACAGGAATGACAATGACAATGACAATGAAAATGAAAGTGATAGTAACAGTAACCTGAAATCTTCATAGTGATGAGCCTAATTGTAAGAATAATAGTAACTGATAACACATACCAATTGATAAGTAAATAGATGATAATTTATAATAGATAATTGATAATGAAAGTTGATAATAAGAACTGTAATAGTGATTGTGATTATAATGATAAATATTAGTAAGAGTGATTATAATTATTATAATGATATCGATAATCATGGCAACGATGCAGATAATGATACTACTTTTATTACAACTAATGATAATGATGATAATGATATGATGATAATGTTATTATGATGAAGATAGTGATAATTATAATAACAGCAACATCAATAATGATAATAATGATGATGATAATATTAAAGATAATAATAATGATGAAAAATAATGATGATAATGAATATGAAACTGATAACGACAATGATTATAATGATTATTATAAAAGCAGTGAAAATGATAATGGTATGATAATAATAGTCATGGTAAAAGGTATAATAAGGATATTATTAATAATAGCAATAATAATAATAATGATGATGATAGTGATAATAATTATTTTATAACAACAACAATGTGATGATGATAATAATGAGGATAATAATAATAATAATAATAATATTAGCTATAATAATAATAATTCTAATAATAATAATAATAATAATTAATAATAATAATCAAAATGAAAAAAAATAATGATATTAGCTTTAATAAATTTAATTCAGTTTCTAGTATCATCGCTCAAACAAGCAACATATCTATCCTTCAGAAACTAGATTCTGTAGCTTCCTAATTAAAACGTTTCATTACGGCGTCGTCTTGTTTACCAAATGTTCCGGAGAGACGAGAGAGCAAACAAATGATAAGTATGATAACAGTAATAGTAATAATAAAACAGGGTATGATAAACGATATGATAATTACTGTTATTTCCGCTGCTACTAACGCGGCAGCTGCTAACACCGGGCACAGAAGCAATTAGGTCATGAGAGTGATAATGATAAAAGTGTAAGTTATGTAGCGATGGCAAAATAGTACAGGTTATGTGCTGGTGATGAATAGTGTAGTAACTGTGACATTAGTGAGGGTAAGAAAAATAGTAGTGGTAATAATAATCTTAGGAATAACGATAATAGTGATAATGGTATTAGTAATGATATTGGTGGTAATAATGATTGTGGTTAAAATGTAGGGGGATGAAAATGATGATGATGATTAGTGATAATCATTATGATTATATAAACAAACAATAGTGATTATAAAATGATAGTAATAATAATAATAATAATAATAATAATAATAATAATAATAATAATAAAAATATTAATAAAAATAATAATAATAATAATAATAATGATAATGATAATAATAATAATGATAATAATGATAATAATGATAATAATAATAATGATAATAATGATAATAATATCAGATAATAATAATAATAAAGAAAATGGTACTAGAATAATAACAATGCTGATAACAACAAAACAGCATCAGCAATTTAATTATACTGATTTTGATAATAATCATAATGATAACATTGTTGTTGATGACAGTAATGACAATAATAATGATGATAGTAATAATAATAATGATAATGATAAAAGTAATACAAAATTACAATGATGTTAGTAACAGTAGCAATAGTAGTAATAGTAATAATCATAAAATATAATAATACTATTATTATCATAGTAATTGTAATAATAATGATAACAACAACGACAACAATAGTAAAGATAATAATAGTTGTAATGATAATAATGATAATAATAATTATTATTATAATAATAATGATAATAATAATAATAGTAATGAAAATAATAATAATCATTATTATTATACAACAGTAATAATCAAAACAGTACTTATTGTGTGACTCACATTAATCATAGAATACACACACACACACACACACACACACACACACACACACACACACACACACACACACATACATATATGATATATAGCGAGAGAAACATAGAGGGAGAT
>NC_061846.1:6150522-6153022 GCF_019202785.1 Penaeus chinensis
TCTACATATATGCGGTTAGTTAACCCACATGTCTGCGGTTAGTCAATTCACAAGCATCCGGTTAGTGACTCCACAAGCATGCGGTTAGTAAATCCACAAGCATGTGGTTAGTGAATCCACACGCATGCGTTTGATGAATCTATAAGCATGTGGTTAGTGAATCCACACGCATGCGGTTAATGAATACAGAAGTATGCGGTTAGTGAATCCACAAGCATGCGGTTAGTGAATCCACAAGCATGCGGTTAGTGAATCCACAAGCATGCGGTTAGTGAATTCACAAGCATGCGGTTAGTGAATCCCCAAGCATGCGGTTAGTGAATCCCCAAGTATCCAGGGAAGTTTAAGTAGCAACGTCAATATACAATTTATAATTCTCTCTTCGATGCGAATGTCTACATTTGCACTAGCGAAAAAATCCGATTTTCATAGTTTCATAAGATTCCTTTTCGATCAATCTGAACGTGACACGAACGGAAATATTGTTAAAAGTGTCATGATTATTTTCTCTCTCTCTCTCTTTTTTTTTTTAAGCGTCGAGGTATTAGATTTCAAAAGTATAATCAGGTGTGGAAATGAGTTTCTCCGGGTGAATTAAGCATGGACTGAAAGGAGTGGATATATGCGCGTCCACTCAAACACACAGATAAGTAGAGACGCACCCGCACACACACACACACACACGCACACACACACAACCACACACACACACACACACACACACACACACACACATACACACACACACACACACATACATACATACACAAATATATATATATATATATATATATATACATGCACACATACATATATATACGTATCATAAATAATACAAAGAGGCCTAGAACAAGACAACACGCGAATATGCCCAAGGACTTTTCGCTGAACTTCGCGTGTTTTCTTGTTCTTGTTGTTGTTGTTTTATTTACAATTTGTTTAACCCACATAAACATTGATATGTTCACACACACACACACACACACACACACACACACACACACACACACACACACACACACACACACACACACACACACACACACACACACTTAAACGCCCAAATGTACCTGATTTTGCGCATGTGATTGACACAGTCTTGAAAAACAAAATGTAATTATGTCGTCTCATTTTCACAAAATAAAAAAAAATGCCCCATTGTTTTGGTATTCGTCATTTCCCACCACTATCACAAACTATAATAATTAATTAAACCAAATATGACGAAAACATTTTATAGGATAAAACATTTAATTTATCTTTCAATAGACACGTATCCCACTGATCGCCAAAGCCGCCAAACGTAAATATCAAAAGAAATTATTTATAGCAATTATATACTCATTTAGCCTTTTCAAAACCCAAACTCTTTATCGGAGATTTAAGATTATTTAAAAAAAAAAAGAATATAAATAAGCAATACAATACATCGTAGAAAAGGCATGTTTTTGCCAGCTGTCCAGTTACATCTTTTATATTCATGCTCCTTGATATTTGCATGAGCTCTTCTGATTGGATTTATGTGACAGATTCTGTAATGTCGTTGTTTAATCTTTCATTCGTGTTTTAGTTGATATTTGATATCAGAATTTATGGATTCTTTGCAGTTTATTTTCTTATCTTATTTATCTTTTTCCTTTCGCTTTTCGTTTCTACTTCTTCTTATTGTAAACATCCCTTTCATTAATTGTCTCCGTGATTAGATTAGTATAATTATAGTTGTCATTTTTATTGTTATTCCTGGTATTATTTTCATTTTCTTTTCTCCCTCTTCTACTCCCTAACCTTTTTTTTTTTTTTAAACATTTCTTCTCCTTTTCCTCCTACTGCGCTTTCTTCTTCTTCCTGTTCCTCTTCCATCATCATCATCATCATCACGTTCTCTCTTTTCCTCCTCCCTTTCTCCCTTTCCTCATCATCCTCATATTTTTTTCTACTCCTTTTTCATTATCTTCTCCCTCCTCTTCTTGACCTTTCTACCGTTTTCTATTTATACTTTTATCATTTTTCAATAACTTTCTTTTCCCTTTTCCTCAGTCTTGGTCAGGGATCTCACACTTATATTTCAGAAATTCCCGGGAATAAAGTTGATATTCCCTAAGATCACCATTTAATTTCTTAATTCCTATCTGTCAAAATGTATTTATATATATTTGGCAGATGCATATAAACATCTATCTATCTATATGCTTAGCTGATGTAAATAAACGTTTATATATCTATATGTTTATATGTCTGGTAGATGCAAATATACATATGTCTATTTATATGTTTATATGTTTGGCTGATACAAATAAACATCTATCTATCTATCTATTTATACGTTTATATGTTAGGCATATGCAAATAAACATCAATCTGTTTATCAATATATTCATTTGTTTGGGAGATACAAATGAACATTTATCTATCTATCTACGTTTATGTCTGGCATATGCAAATTATCATCTACCTATCTATCCCCTGAACAATAATCTCACCTTATTCGCACAAACTCTCG
>NC_061846.1:6173022-6178022 GCF_019202785.1 Penaeus chinensis
TTAGTATTTTTATCTTTTACATCTTGATCATAATCACATTGATTATTATTATCATTAGCATTATGATTACTTTTGCCATCATCATCATCATCTTTATCATTCTTCTTATTATTACTATTAATTATCATTATCATCATTATTAAAATTTATACTTTTACCATTATCATCCTCATTACCATTAACAATATTACTATTGTTTTATTATTTGTATTAGCATAATCATTAACGTTATTATTAATTCATTTTTATTATTGCTATTGATATTAATGTTTTAACCTTATTATTGTTATTGTTACTATCATTATCATCTTCATCATTAACATCGTTACTGGTTTTATAATTCTCGTAATAATTATTTTCTTTATTTTTATAATTCTCCTCATTCCTCTTATCACTATCACGGGTTTCGTTATTCTTTTTTTTTTTTTTTTCAGAAAGTGTTGATGAAGAATGAATATATATGATTTCTAGTTTAAAAAAAAAAAAAAAAAAAAAAATTTATCTTGAATCCTTTAAAACGCCTTTAAAACATCTTTTGGATCAAACGTTTTGTTCTAATTCATGTACCTAATTAAATCATTATCATGGTGTCTGTCAAAGTTATCAACTGGATGTTTATATTCATGTTTTAGTTACACGGATGTTAGGTACAAGTACAATGTTGAAATTCTATTATAAAATATTAGACTCACAAACTGTATGTACATGCAGAATACTGTAACTGATTCTGTATGTAAACAGGCAGGTTTTTAAATTATATTATCTATATCTTTATCATAGATATACATAATCGCTTTATAGCATTTAAAGTATATCAATTTCATGGCCGTATGCTGACTTAATTTAATACCCGTATGCTTACTTAACTCATTGCAAATTAGTTCCCAACAATATTGTCATGCTGTGTGTGTACGTGCACACATATATGTACACACACACACATACACACACACACACACACACACACACACACACACACACACACACACACACACACACTCCTATATATATATTGTAGACAAACCTCCAGAGCTAAACATCCAAGCCACCAAACCGGACACAGTTAAACGATTTTGTCAACCTAAGATCATCAGTATCAGATACCCTGTCACTCGGAACAGAAATTAATAAACACGCTGCAAAAACTGCCACAGGTTATTTGGTCACAAAAAATTGTGACCAAATAACCTTCTCTCCAAAACTACAAACGTTCTTGTCTACAAGGGTTGTTTAATTAACACTCTATTCTATGTGCAGTAATTCATGGACACTCGATGCAAAAAATACTCACTTTTCATCACATGCTTCATCTTCACTCCGAATGTCTCCTGGAAAGAAAAGGTCCGAGATGAAACGATTATAAAAGAAGGAAAGAAAGAAAAGAACAGAAAAACGGAATACCCAGTACGTATGCATTACTCATTCAAAGACGCTAGAGGTGGATGGGGCACTTGATCCGCGTGGATGCTGGAGGAAGCCCCAAAAGACCGTCTTTACAGGGAGCTACAAGGTACTAGCCCTGAAGGAAGGCCGAAACTCAGATACAAAGACAACTACAAGAGAGACTTGGTATCTTGCTCCTGGTATCACTTTGGAGACCAGCACCTGGGAAACACTATCAATGGAGCTCACTCTGAAGACAAACCAAACAAAGAACATATAAAAATCTTAAAAGAAAAGAAAAAGAAAAGAAAAAGCATCGCCAGAAACGTAACAAACTTAAGGAAGATGAGCACAAAGCGAGAAGACATCTCTACAGAGGGTGGCCAAGGCTGGCAACACTGGCTCGGATCAACTAACCAGTCCCGAAGTTGTCATGCTCCTGATTCGGTTTCTGGAAGATCGTGAACTATAGACCTTTTAGGATAAATATTGACAGACAGACAGACAGACAGAGAGAGAGAGAGAGAGAGAGAGAGAGAGAGAGAGAGAGAGAGAGACAGGCAGACAGACAGACAGACAGACAGAGAGACAGAGAGAGAGACAGAGAGAGAGAGAGAGAGAGAGAGAGAGAGAGAGAGAGAGAGAGTTAGAGTTAGAGAGACAGAGAGACAGAGACTGAGAGAGAGAGAGAGAGAAACAGAGAGACATAAAAGCAAGAAATAATGAAAACTGCAAAAGAAAGAGCGACAAAGAAGGACAGAAAAACAGAGACGTAAAATCAGCCATTTCTAAGACAATTAATCATAATGCCTCTTCCTTTCCGACTCCAAAGGATTATACAGCAGTAATACCCAAGCTTTTTTTTTTTTTTTTTTTTTTTTTTTTTTTTTTTTTTTTTTTTTACAGTCCTATTGCACACAGTTCCTCAATGCCAAAACTGAGATTCGACCATTATAAACGTCACGAGACCTGAATATTACACATTAAAAAGGCAGAAATAAAGGAAAAGATAAGGAAAAGGGCAAAAAAGGATAAGAAAAAAGAAAAAAAAGATAAAAAAAAAAGAAGTAACAACATGTATATTAAACACAATATCTCACACGGTCATATAAAGACGTGATATATACAACACACCTGAGATATTATTTAACTCTTTTTCCGTCCCTTCGGCGCACGGAAATGGGCCCTTAACAGCCATTCAGTGGAGGGAAGGAGGAGGAGGAGGGGTGGGTGGTAATGATGGACGCTGTAAAAAAGAAAAAAGAAAAAAAAAGATAAAAAATAAGAAAAAAAAAAAGAAAAAAACGTATTTCGAAAGCAAATGAACCTTCCTCATCTAAAACCAGACCATCCAAATTTCCTGTCTTATTACAAAACCACGGCGGATAAAGACGTTAAGACGGCTGTTTCAAGACTGTTAAAGACAGTTGCAGAGAGCGAGCTGTTTAAAGTGTTGATGGATGAGCGGGAAGGAGCGCGCACTCTATCATTACCCGCCATTTCGCCCATCGAGAGCTCCGTCCTGCCAGCCAGCTCCTCCTTCCTCCTCCCCCTCCTCCTCTTCCTTGTCCTCTTTCTTGTCCTTCTTCTTCTTGGCTTCCTCCTCCTCCTCCCCCTTCTCTTCTTCTTGGCTTCCTCTTCCTCCTCCTCTTCTTCTTCTTGGCTTCCTCCTCCTCCTCCTCCTCTTCTTTCTCCTTTTTCCTCCCTTCCCTCCTCTTCCTTGTCTTCTTTCTTGTCCTGCTTCTTGGCTTCCTCCTCCTTCTCCTCTTCTTCTTTCTCCTCCTACTCCTACTCCTTCCGTCTTCCTTCACTCTTTTTTTTTTTTTTTTTTTTTTTTTTTTTTTTTTACCTTTTCCTCTTTCCTCCTACTCTCCTCCTTCCTCTTCCTCTTCCTCCTCCTCCTTCTCCTCATTCGTCTCCTTTTCCTACTCCTCTTCTTCCGCTACCTCCTCTTTCTCCCATTCTTCTTGTTCCCTTTTCTTCCCCTCGTCTGATGTAGAAGCTAGGATATTTATTTCTCTTTGTCTGTCTTTTTCTCTCTCTCTTTCTCACCCACTCTTCCTCCCTCTTCTCTTCATTTCTCCCTCCCTCTCTCTTTCTCTCCCTTCCTCCCTCCCTCTTCTCTTCCCCACACTCCCTCCCTCCCTCTCCCCCTTTCCCTTTCCTTCCAACACCCTCTCTCCCTCCCTTCTCTCTTCTTTTCTCCCTCCCTTTCCCTCTCCCTCCCACTCTTTCTCTCCCTCCCTCCTCTCTTTCTCCTTCCCTCCCTCCTCTCTTTCTCCTTCCCTCCCTCTTTCCTTCCACCGCATTTCCTCTCCCTTCCCCACACTTTTCAGAAGGGAAAAGGGGAAGAGTTAAGCAATGTTCTAAAAGTAAACAAAACAAACAAACCACCAGTCGGCAGCTCATTCGAACTTCGGTCCGAGGGTAATGGTTGTTAAAGGACGCAAAATTAGCAGGCGAATGAGGGTAAACGACTGATGAAATTGGCCAATTACACGGGCAAATAGAATCAAAACATAACCAATTACGTTCGGTTCTGGGGCGTTTTTATGCGTTTTTTAGGTAGGTTATTCTCGTTTTATATTTATATTTATATATTTTTTATTTGATTTTTTTTTGGGGGGGGGGAGAGGGGTGATATGTTGCAAAAGGAGGGCAACAGATTTGCCTTTCCTCTTTTTGGTTATTAATATAATTCTTCCTCCTTCAGTCGCGCGTTATTGTTCTTGATTTACAGTATTTCTTTTCTCTCTCTCTCTCTCTCTCTCTCTCTTTTTATTATGCTCATTTTTTACACGTGAGAGCACCAGGAGCCGCGGATAAGGTGACAGGTTTATAGTATGCAGTGTAACATTTACTCTGTCTTAATTGGTACATTGCGTGCGGTTCCAACTCTCTCCTCTCTCGGTTCTCTCTATCTCTGTCTCTTTCTGTTTATCTGTCTATCCTTCTCGCTGATTCTGTAACTGTTTTTTTTTTTCGTTCTCTCTGGTTCTCCTTCTTTCTTTCTCTTTGTCTGTCTGTCTTTCTTCTCGTTTCTGTTACTCTTTCTCATCTCTCGCCACCACCTCCTTCTCCTCCTTCCATTTTTCTTCTTCCTCTCCTTTCCCCCATTCGCCTCTCTGTCCTTCTCGCATTCTCCCTCCCTCACTCTTCATTTCCATCTCATCTTGTCCCTATCTCTTTTTCTCTCGGCTTGTTCCTTCTCCATTTTACTCTCCTCTCCATTCTTTCCTTCTCCCTCTCCCCCTCTCCTCCCTCTACATCTTCCTTGTATCCCTCATCATCTTTTCTCCCTTCTCCCTTCCTATCCGTCTATTTTAACTCTTTTCCCTCTATCTCCCCGCCTCTTCTTTTCTCCTTTCCCTCCCCTTCTTTCTTTCCATCCCCCTTCTTTCTCCACCTCCTCTTCCTTACTTTCCTTTCTTCCCCTCTTCCCTGCCCTTCCTTCCTTCCCATCTCATATCTTTCCCCTCCTCTTCCTTCCTTCCCATCTCCCCTCTTTCTCCTCCTCTTCCTCCCTTCCCTCACATCCTACTCCCTTCTTCTCTCCCTTCCTTTCCTTTCATCTCCTCCCTTCCCATCTCCCCTATTTCCTCCTCTTCCTCCCTTCC
>NC_061846.1:6193022-6195522 GCF_019202785.1 Penaeus chinensis
AAGGAGGAAGAGGAGGAGGAGGAGGAAAAGAGAGTAGGAGGAAAAGAGAGAAGGAGGAAGAGGGAGGAGGAAAAGAGAAAAGGAGGAAAAGAGAGAAGGAGGAAAAGAGAGAAGGAGGAAGAGGAGGAGGAGGAGGAGGAGGAGGTGGAGGTGGAGGTGGAGGTGGAGGTGGAGGTGGAGGTGGAGGTGGAGGTGGAGGTGGAGGTGGAGGAGGAGGAGGAGGAGGAGGAGGAGGAAAAGAGAGGAGGAAGAGGAAGGGAAGAGGAAGGAGGATGAGAAGGAAGAGGAGGAGGAGAAGGAAAAGGATGAGGATGAGGATGAGGATGAGGATGAGGATGAGAAGGAGGAGGAGGAGGAGGAAGAGGAGAAGGAGGAGGAAGAGGAGAAGGAGGAGGAGGTAGAGGAGGAGTAGGAAACGAGAAAAGGAGGAAAAGATATAAGGAGGAGGAGGAGGAAAAAGAAGAGGAGGAGAATGAAGCGGAGGAGGAGGAGGAAGAGGGGGAGGAAAAGGAAGAGGAGGAGGAGAAAGAAGAGGAGGAGGAGAAGGAAGTGGAGGAGGAGAAGGAAGAGGAAGAGGAGGAAGAGGAGGAGGAAGAGGAGGAAGAGGAGGAGGAGGAGGAGGAGGAGGAGGAGGAGGAGGAGGAGGAGGAGGAGGAGGAGGAGGAGGAGGAGGAGGAGGAGGAGGAGAAGGAGGAGGTAGAGGAGGAGGAGGAAAAGAGAGAAGAGGGAAAAGACATGAGGAGGAGGAGGAGAAAATGGAAGAAGAGGAGAAGGAGGAGGAGGAGGAGAAGGAGGAGGAGGAGGAGGAAGGAAAGAGAGAAGGAGGAAGAGAAGGAGGAGGATAGGGGAGGGGGAAGGGGAGGATGGATAGGAAGAGGAGGAGGTTAAGGGAGAAGGAGGATGAGGAGGAAGTAAAAGATGAGGAGGAAAAGAGAGGAGGAAGAAGAGGAGGAGGAGAGGAGGAGGATGCCCTCCTTCTCCTATCTTCTCGCCTTCAATTTCCTCCTCATTTTCATCTCCTCTATCTATCTTCTCTTCTTACCCTTCCTTTTCTATTCTTCTCTTCCTCTCCTTCTTGTTCTCGCCCTGCCCTCTGTCTCTTTCCTTCCACTCTTCCCCCTCTCCCCTCTTCTTTACTCTCTCACTTCCCTCTCTCTCCTCCGCTCTCCCCCCCCCCCCTCCCACCCCATTCTGCGTTTGCAATGTTACTTTGCATGTGCAGTTGTAAAGGAAACACCGTGGATATCTCTTTGATTTTCTTATTCTTTCATCATCAAAGAGTCAACACCTTCCTTTCTTATTACTCGGAAAAAAACTAAAATTATGATAAAAGAGAAAAAATTAAGAATAGGATAAAGATGAGTCTATATTTATTACACATGCAGTACAATTTTCTCTGGGCTTTTACGCGAAATGAAAGCGGTCGACTATCGGCTCATCTAGATTACCTTCATTTCATATTACATCTAGAATAACTAAAATAATAAAAAGGAGATTAGAAAGAGCTTTAACAAAAAGAAATAAAAAAAAAGACAGAACATATCTACATATATATTACAAAAGCAAGACAATTTTCTCCGCACTTTTTCTCGAAGATTGTTCGTCGCCAAAATGAAAGCGGTCGGCTATCGGTTCATCTAGATTGCCTTCTGCTTTTGATATTATCTCGGACAATCAGTAGACGATGACATGGCACTGGCGACAGACCCCTGATGATTTCTTTGATAGTTAAGAGATAATTAGAAATAACAGGTTGTTGAAGACACTTCCGGTCACTGTTAGCTTTCTTGATTAGATTGTTTTTATGTATATTTATTTTTTCCTTTTTTTTCTTTTTTTTTCTTTTTACGGAGGGATGGTAAGGAGAGAGAGAGAGAGAGGGGGGGGGAGGGGTAGTAAGGAGGGGGGGGGGGTTATAGTAGTTAGTAGTTATTTTTTTAATTGTTTTCATGATTAGTTTCTGTGATGGGACAAGAAAAACTGACAATGATTGTTTTACTGTTGCTATTACTGATATCATCATACTGTCATTATTGTTATCATCTTTATTATAATTATCGTTATTACCACGATCATCATTCTTGTTATTATCATTATTACCATTGTCAATATTATTATAATTATAACTATTATTAATACCATCATCATTATTATTGTCATCACTACTATAATTATTATAAAAATTATTATTATTATTATTATTATTATTATTATTATTAATATTATATTAATATCATTGTTATTATCATTGTTATTATCATTATTATCATTATTATTATTATTATTATTATTATCATTGTTATTATCCTTATCATCATCATTACTTTTACCATTACCATTATCATTATTATTATCATTATCATTATCTTCATTAGGATGATTATTGTCATTACTATTATTACGCAATCATCACCCCTTTTCCTTTTCCTCTTCGGTTACGGAAATTCTCATAATAATTACAAACTCAAGATAGAAAACGAGGAGGTGACATAGAAAACGA
>NC_061846.1:6200522-6204627 GCF_019202785.1 Penaeus chinensis
TCATAAAAAAACACACACAAAAAACAACAAAAGCAAAAAAATAATTATCAAATAACCCTCCCCCCCTTCCTCCGCCTCACAAAAACACATACAAATAAACAAACAAATAGAACACCCCCCTCCCCAGAAAACAAAAAACAAACACAACAACGACACGAAGGCAAAGGATCCTGACGTCCGCTCGGCTGATGTCACGGCGTTGATAGACAGACTAATAACAGTAATTAATGTGTATGTACAGCGTGCATTCGAGGGGACGGGGGGGGGGGGAGGGGAAAGGGAGGGAGCCGCGATTGTAGGGAGGTGGGGGTGTGGGTGGGGGAGTCATGAGGCTTTTAATATTCTTTTATGGGATTTAAAATTATGTATATTATTAATATTTGGATATTTCTCTTCTTATATTTGGAGGTGTTTTGATATGTATATCATACACAGACACAGACATAGACAGACAGACACACACACACACACACACACACACGCACGCACGCACGCACGCACGCACGCACGCACACACACACACACACACACACACACACACACACACACACACACACACCATTTAATCTACATGGGTCTCAGCATGTATTTCGACATCGTCTTCGTATCCATCTTCCTATTATTACCATTATAACCATTTCTTTACCTAAACTCTCAAAATATTGTTCTAGAAAGTTCCTTTATTCACATCCCTTGCCCCGAAAACCCATTTTGACCTCAGTGTCTTCCAAACTCAAACTCAAAACAAACAAACAAAACAAAAACCGCACGAAAACAAACGAAAAACAACAAACCCGAAATTCCCCCGCGGCCTGAACAAATAATTCATCAGCGAAGAGTCAAAAATGCGTATTTTAAACGAGCATTTATCTTTAAAAAGGATAATTTAACAGCGTAAAGCACTAGTCTCCGCAAACAATGACACTTGGGGATAATTGGTTGTTTTCAAGTCGGGTAATTTTGGTTACAAAATTGGCCGAGGTTGAAATTTTCAAACAGGGGCTTGGCTTATTTATCTTTTTTGTTTTGTTTTATTCCCTTTTCTGTTTGTTTTTTGTGTTATTCTATATTGTTTTTTTTTGTTTTATTGGTCTTGGGTTATTGTGTTTTCTTGGAGTTGTGTGTTTTAATTTCTGTTTGTCTTTGTCTGTTTTTTTTTTCTTTCTTTCTTTCTGGCTGTTTATCTCTGTTTATCTATGTCTCTCTGTCTCATTGTCTTGATATCTTTCTGTGGTTATATTTGTATCCATCCTTATCTGTCGATATCTTTTTATCTCTATCTATATCCCTTTCTCTCTCTCTCTCTCTCTCTCTCTCTCTCTCTCTCTCTCACTCTCTCTCCCTCCCTCCCTCCCTCCCTCCCCCCTCCCCCCTCTCTCTCTTTCTCTCCCTCTCTCCCTCCCTCCCTCCCTCCCTCTCTCTCTTTCTCTCCCTCTCTCCCTCCCTCTCCCTCTCTCTCTCTCTCTCTCTCCCTCCCTCCCTCCCTCCCTCCCTCCCTCCATCTCTCTCTCTCTCTCTCTCTTTCTCTTTCTCTTTCTCTTTCTCTCTCTCTCTCTCTGCCTCCATCTCTCTTTCTCTCTCTCTCTCTCTCTCTCTCTCTCTCTCTCCCTCCCTCCCTCCCTCCATCTCTCTCTCTCTCTCTCTCTTTATCTCTTTCTCTCTCTCTTTCTCTAAATATATGAAAAAAATATATGAAATGAAATATAACAGTTATGATGATCTAAAACATTGGCGCTAAATATAACTACTGTCACAAGAAATAATATATTTTTTATAAAACAATTTTGACTTATTTCGAGATGGCATGAGTTTTTGAAACGGTTGAAGTTCTCACAAAGTTTTCTAATTTGATAATGTGTGACCACCACGTTCCTTCATGATATTTCCATATTAGCGTATAAATTTACAAATATACAAAAATATAATTTGTTAAATGGGGCCATTAACCGTGCGGAATTCAAGTGTCAGTCAACTAACCATTTTCTTTCTCCCTTTTATATGCGTATCTCTTATCCGTTTCTCCTTTCCTTTATCTTAACTCCAACCCTTTCCTTAAATCATTTCCCTGCTATTTCTTCTCTCAATTCCTCTTCTCAACCTCTCTATTCCTCTCCATCTACTCCTTTCTTCTTCTTCCCTTCCTATTTTACTTTTGTTATCTTCCTCGCCTCTTGTCTCTCCTCCATTTATCCCTCTGTATTTCCCTCTCTCCCTCCCCTCCCCCCTTCTCCTTTCCCCCTTTCTCCTTTCATCCATTCCTCTAATTCCATCAACTCTCCCCCTTCTCTTATAATCCCCACCCCCCTTCCATCCCCTCACCACCTACCTCACCCTCTTCCCCTTCTTCCCCAACTTGTCCCCATACCCTTATCTCCCCTCCAACCCCTCCCTTGCCAGTCTCCATCTCCCTAACTCCCCCTCCTTTTCTTCCCCCCTCTATCCACACACCCCACACTCATAAATTTAACCCCCCAACCTTAAACCCACCTTACCCCCTCTCCAACTATACTCCCCCTTCCCCCCACCTCATAAATTCCCCCATCACCTCCCTATCCCCCCTCCTCCACCCTAACCACCCACTTCCCTATCCCCAATCCTATCACCCTCGCCCCCAACCTCCCTCACCCCTACAACCAACCCCTCTCATACCTACCCCCACCACACACACCCTACCACTCAGTCTCCCCCCTCCCCCCACCACCCATACCCTACCCCTCAGTCTCACCCCTCCCCCACCTCCCTCACCTTCACCCCTCCCCCCACCACCCACACCCTACCTCTCAGTCTCACCCCTCCCTCCCCCCACCTCCCTCACCTTCGCCCCTCCCCACACCACCCACACCCTACCCCTAAAGCTCCCCCCTGCCCCCACCACTACCCACACCCCTACCACTCAATCTCACCCCCTACACCCCCCACCTCCCTCCCCTTCACCCCTCCCCCCCAACCTCCCTACCCCTTCACCCCTCCCCCCAACCTCCCTACCCCTTCACCCCTCCCCCCCACCTCCCTACCCCTTCACCCCTCCTCCCCTCCCACCTCCCTCCCACCCCCCCTTTCAAACCCGACCTTCCATCAACGAACACGAGCGATAATTCTCGGTTAGCGAAGGCCCTGTTTACACGCCGCCCAATTTGCCCGTGATCTTTCCCCGGGCTGGCGCTGGTGATGACGATGATCTCGGTGATGAAGCGATCAGAAGAATCTTCTTTATGGGGGAAGGGGGTGGGGGGGAGGGGGAGGAGGAGAAAGAAAGAGTTGGGGTTGTATTCCTTATGAAGGGAAAAGTTTGTGTTGAAGGTAAGATTGTTTGTGTAATAAAATAAGAGAGTGGAGGAGCGTTTAGGGTTGTAGGTCGTATGATAAAAAAAAAAAGTTTGTATGAAAACAAAAAAAAAAAAATGTATAGATATAGTCAAGAATTAATGAAAGTTAAGGTTATTAAAGTTTAAGAAAAATATAAAAATTGCATGAATGTAATGAAGAATATAAGGTATATGTGTTTGTATTCTCGGAAAATAAAATTAACATTAAGATTCTTTTTATATTAAAACCTTCAAAAATATATTTCATATCCTTTATCATACCTTTTCCCTTGTTCCGTTCTATCATCATTTTCTTTTAATTTTCTTTATTTTATTAAAAAAAAGTTCAAAAGATCCTCAGGAATTCATATGCATTTTTTTTGTTCTATTCATTTTTCTTTTAAGAATAGATAACGAAATATTTATCCAAGAGGAACGTAGAGAAACGGCGGAAATATTGAAATCGATTTTGATTAAAAAAGAGAAGAAAGAAAGATAAAAATGATGTGATTTGCAAGGTTGTGAAACTGAGGTTGATTACTTTATCTTAATAAATTTGATTTAAGGATGCCAAGGTTGATTTCCATGTGTTTATGATCGTTTTCGTGTTCGGGAAAATGTGTAGTTTATTCTTGTGTAAATAAAGGCGTGTGACGTAAGGGTAAACATATACAACAGTTATGTTAAATATTACTAAGCATATTTAATAACTATTATGATATTACTAAATATATACTGTAGTAATAATAAGACTAGTAAACATATATTCAGTTATTATTATTACCAAACAACGGTTATAT
>NC_061846.1:6207227-6217227 GCF_019202785.1 Penaeus chinensis
GAGAGATAGGGAGAAGATGAAAGGGTAAACAGGTGTTTGGTGGGGGAGGGGGGGGGGTTACGAGGGTCGAGGGGGGTGAGTGTACAAGGACTGGGAGGAGAGAGATGGGAGGAGGAGGGAGGAAGAGAGAGAGGGGAGAGAGGGAGAAAGAAAGGCGGAGAGTGATAGGTAAAGGGAGAGAAAAGGGAGAGGGAGGGGGGGGGGGTAGAGAGACCAACGAAAGAGAAGAAATGGAAAGATGGGAGAGAGAGACTAGCGAATGAGTGAATGGGAAACAGAGAGAGAGAGAGGAAGAAAGAAAGAGAGAGAATGAGAGAGAGAGAGAGAAAGAGGGAGGGAGGGAGGGAGAGACATACAGACATAAAGAGAGAGAGAGAGAGAGAGAGAGAGAGAGAGAGAGAGAGAGAGGGAGAGAGACAGGCACAGAAACACAGAGGGAGAGTCGACGGCCCCGACGAATGGGAAGAGGGAGAGACGAGGAGGAGTTGCTTGAATATCTCATGTCACCTTCGAGGCGAACAAGGGGGGGGGGGGGGGGAGGAGGGCTGGCGTTCTGTTTCTTGAGAATAATTTAGTCTCGGGAAAGGTTGAAGTAAACAGGTGTCAACTTCCGCCTTCCCCTCCCTCTCTCCTCTCTTTTCTCTATTTCTTCTTCTCTCATCTTCTTCTCTCTCTCTTGGCTCTTCTTCTCTCTCTCTCTCTCTCTCTTTCTCTCCTCTCTCTTTTCTCTCTCTCTCTCTCCTTCTCTCTCTCTCTCTCTCTCTCTCTCTCTCTCTCTCTCTCTCTCCTCTCTCTGCTCTCTCTCTTCTTCTCTCTCTTTCTTCTCTCTATATCTCTCTTCTCTTTTCTCTCTCTTCTCTTCTCTCTCCTCTCTCTCTTTTAATTTGATGCACAATAATAATAATTATAACAATAACGATAATAATCATAATAATGATGATAATGATGATGATGATAATGATGATGATGATAATGATGATGCTAATGATGTACCCTTGTCCCTTTCGTTCCCCCTCTCCCTTTTCCTCTCTCTCTCTCTCCCTTTCCCTCTCCTGATCTGCCATCCCCTCTCACTCCTAAATCTTCCTTACATTTACTCCACTCCCTCTTTAAGACCTATATCTACCCTCTCCCTCTTGCCTCCTCTTCCTCCATCACCTCCTTTACTCTAAACCCTTTTCCTCCTTCCCCCTTTCCTATTTCTTTGTGCCTCCCCCCCCCCCCCCCCTCCCCCTTATCCATCCTATTTCCTCTTTAAGCTCCCTCCGTTTTCCCTCTCTTTACTCTTCTTCATCTCTCTTTCCCCTTCCCTCCTTTT
Organism: Penaeus chinensis; assembly: GCF_019202785.1. Lineage (NCBI taxonomy): Eukaryota > Metazoa > Arthropoda > Malacostraca > Decapoda > Penaeidae > Penaeus > Penaeus chinensis. The sequence goes on from NC_061846.1 coordinate 6,208,546, forward strand.
CTCCCTCTCTCCCCTTCTTCCCCCTTCCCCTCCTATCTCCCCCCTCGGATAATTGTGTAAATAGAAATGTGCAGAAGCTTTTGGTGTAACTGCTTCGATGTGATGGATGTACTTGCCTCGAAGAAGCATGATAATGATAATAGTGATGGTAATAATAATGATTGTGATGATGATGATGATCATAATAATAATAATAATAATGATTGTGATGATGATGATGATGATGATGATGATGATGATGATGATGATGATGATGATGATAATAATAATAATAATAAAAATAATAACAACAACAATAATAATAATGATAATGATAATGATGATGAGGATGATGATAATGATAATAATGTTAATAAAGAAAACAACAACAACAATAGTAACAATAATATTAATCATAACAATAATGAAAATAAAAATGATAATAAAAATAACAAAACTGATAATAATAATAATGATGATAATACTATTAGTGGTAATTACAGTAATAAAAATACAATTAAGGATAATACTAGCATAGACTTCTCATAGATCTGCAATGTGATCCTCGTGCATCACATTGTGTGTGTGTCATTCTTTAATATTTATGTTGTCAATTATCACTCCACTTTAGCAAAATAAATTGACTTCAAGTTCGCAGTCACGTTTTCTATGATTTTAGGCCTAATGTACCAGTATAACATGCGAACAGATCAGTGAATCACAAGTATAATGTTAATGATGATGATAGTTACATGATAATGTTAGTTATGATAATATTACTAGCAAACAAGAGAATGAGGGAAGTAAATATGACAGCAGCAGCACAGATAATGATAATAATAGCGTAAATTATAATACTAATACCAACAAAATTAAGAATCATAATGGTAATGGGTAATAACTATTACTTCCACAAAATAGTTAAAGAAAAAAGACGAAGAGGAAGAAAAAATAGATAAAAAAGGGAGACAGAAAAAAAACGATGGGTCACAAATCATTAATACGTCATGGATGTGTGTGTGTGAGCCTGAACACTTGTATATGTTAAAAGTTAAAAATTGTCATGTTGCTTACGTGAATGCGTGATTGCACACGTCCAGTTTTATATCCGTACATGCTCCTCGTGTACACATACGCACACGAGTAAAGACTTAGGTGTATGTACGGTTAGAGAAACACGTAGACACAAAAACGCACACAAATAAGTATTCATTTATAAAAGTCAGGTAAATAGAGGAAGAAAAGATAAGTAAAACAACACATACTATTCTCTAAATAGACAGCGAGGCGGAAGAGGACATGAATACACGAACTAGCAACTCTTGAGAAATGTTTGATCATCAAAAAGAATAAGTGAAATTGAATATTAATCTCTTAAGTAACTTGTGAGTTCAGTCGGAATTCTTTTCTTATTCTGTTTTCATTCCTTGAATATTTGCGGAATTTACAGAGATAGAGTTTGCAGACAACGATAAATTGAAATAAATGGTGAAAGATGGCAACTCTCCCGGGACCAAATGCTGACGTCATTGCAACGAAAGCGGAAGAAAGCATAAATAGATAAAAGGCAATAACAATGCTAAAGAAGCGAACAAAGAGAAGAGAACAATACTAATAAAAAGAAGAAAACATAATAGAAAGCAAATATGTGACACGGTTAAAAAATACAGAGAGGGAGATTGAATCAGACAGACAGACAGGCAGATAGATAAATAGACAGACACAGAGATGCGAGATACAGAGAGAGAGAGGCAAACAGAGAAAATTTTGATAAAACCAGGAAATACAAACACAGACAAGACACACACATACACACATACAAACCCACAGATACAGAAAAGGAAAAAGAGAGGGGAGAGGAGAGAGAGAGAGAGAGAGAGAGAGAGAGAGAGAGAGAGAGAGAGAGAAGAGAGAGAGAGAGAGAGAGAGAGAGAGAGAGAGAGACATTATTACTATTATTATTTCACCAAATTACATATTATCATATTTCACGAAAAGAATATACAAAAAAGATACAGCGCATTCTTGGTCTTTTTTTCATAACACTTTAATCATTATCATTATCTTCTTTTTTTATCTTTCTCTCTTTCTTTTGCAACATGCATTCGAGATTGCTGATAAGATCTTATCGTAAAGGAGAGAGCCAGAGAGAATTAATGACAGAGAGAAAGATAGAGAGAGGAAATATATGAGGCTTATTTTTTTATATATTTTTTTCACTCGTTCTCTCTGTTTCTGAGAACGTAAGGAATATACTGGCACGAGATAAAAGACGAGAAGAAAGAACGGCGGAGAAAATAACGCGTGGTAAAGGATAGAGAGAATGAAGAGAAGAGAAAGTCGGAAAATAGAACATGATGTGAATCAAATGTCTCTCTTTCTCGCTCTTTCTGTCTTTCTTTCTCTCTCTTTCTCCACCTCTCCTTCTTTCTCATTCTCTCTCTTCTTTCGTCTCCTCTCCTCGCCGCTCTCTCTCTCTCTCTCTCTCTCTCTCTCTCTCTCTCTCTCTCTCTCTCTCTCTCTCTCTCTCTCTCTCTCTCTCTCTCTCTCTCTCTCTCTCTCTCTCTCTCTCTCTCTCTCTTCTCCCTCCCTCCGTCTCTCTTTCCCTCCCTGTCTCCTTCCCTCCCTGTCTCCTTCCCTCTCTCCCTCTCCCTCTCTCTCTCTATCTATCCATCTATTTATCTCTCTCTCATTCTCTTCCTCTTCCTAACCCCTACCCTCTCATCCCCCTAACCCCTCCCAAGCCATCACCCCCTCCCCTTCCCCTCCCTCCCTCCCTTTTCCATCCTCCCTCTCGTCAAACAATAACACGGTAGACAAAAACACAACAGCCATTAACGGTACAGTATTAACCGCGTGACGTAACAGCGTAAATTCCGGTCGCTTGAGTGAGAGAGAAGCTTTAAACTACAAGAATATTCTAGAGTTGAGTGAGGGAATAGCTCTAGAGGGGGGGGGGGAGAGGAGGGAAGAGGGGAGGAGGAGAGGAAGGGAGAGATGAGAGGAAAAGTTGGGGGGAGAGGAGGAGGAAAGGGAAGAGGGGAGGAAGGAAGAGAGGCGAGGGCAGGGATAGGAAGAGGAGGAAGGGGAAAGGGGAGGGAAGGGGAGAAAGGGGGAAAGGAAAGAGGAGAGGGGAAGAGAGGAGGAAGAAAATGAGAAGGAGGGGAAGAGAGGAGGAAGAAAATAAGAAGGAAGGGGAAGTGGGGAGAGGAGAGGGAAGGAGGATTAAGGGAGAAGGAAGAGGAGGGGGAAGGAGGAGGAAGGGAGAATGAAGAGAAGAGGGAACGGGAGGGAAGAGGAGGAAGGGGAAGAGAAGAGGAAGAAAATGAGGATGAAGGGGAAGAGGAGAGAGAGGGAAAAGGAATGGGAGACGGAAGAGGGAGAAAGAGAACACACAAACACACACGCACGCATTCAGAGGCTAAAATCTAACGGTAAATGGATTGGCAGGAAAAACGCTATGGTGGTTTAATGGAGAAGTGGTCCTCGGAAACAAAAATATCTAAAAAACTAATTTTAAAAAATGAGAGCAAGAACAAGAATAAGAATTTTCTCTAATTAATCAAAAGATAAGGCAAATTATCTTTGAACAAACCTTTTTCTTTCTTTTCTTTTCTTTTTTCTTTTCTTTTTTAGCATCAGTGGTCGAAAATAATCATAGATTAGAACGAGCGACGAACAGAAGAGCAGAGCCGTCACTATATCGGGGTCGGTCGGTGCTAGCAACCCACCCAGCTGATGTCTAGCAAAACCCGCTATTAAGAGCGACTTCCAGCAGGTGATTACAGTCCACTGCAGCGCTGCGGTGGTTGAACACTGCGCCTTTTCTGTCGCTGCTCTCGCTCTCTTCTCTCTCTCCTCTCTCTCTCTCTCTCTAGCATCTCGTCTCTCTACTCTCGCTCATCTCATCATCTCATCTCTCTCCTCTCTCTCAATCGAAGGTCTCTTCTCGTCGCTACTCTCTCTCATCTCGCTCTCTCCTCTCTCTCTCTCTTCTCTCTTGCTTCTCTCTCTCATCCTCTCTCTCTCTCTCTCTCTCTCTCTCTTCCTCTCTCGTGCTCTCTCTCTCTTCTCTCTCTCTCTCTCTTCTCTCTCTCTCTCTCTCTCTCTCTCTCTCTCTCTCTCTCTCTTCTCTCTCTCTCTCTCTCTCTCTCTCTCTCTCTCTCTCTCTCTCTCTCTCTCTCTCTCTCTTCTCTCTCTCTCTCTCTCTCTCTCTCTCTCCTCTCCTCTCTCTCTCTCTCTCTCTCTCTCTCTCTCTCTCTCTCTTTCTCTCTCTCTCTCTCTCTCTCTTTCTCTCTTTCTCTCTCTCTCTCTCTCTCTGTATCTATCTATCCACATACCATTTCCTGTCTATCTATCTATCTTGCATCCTTCCTTTCTTGCTTGCTTTTACATTTTAACAAGCACGATTTCAAAATCTTCAAAGGGAGGCAACGTAGTTTTTCAGTGACCGCCATTTTCCCCCGAAGCGAGCGAGCAAAAGATCCGAAAAAAAAAAAAAAAAAAAAAAACGATGAAGGTTTTTTAAGAACGAGAAACCCTCCCCTCAACCCCTCTCTCTCCCCTCCCCCTCCCCCCACCATCCACACGCCTCAAAAAACAATAAAAGACAAAAAAAGAAGAAAAAAAAGAAATCGAAAAGAGAAAGAATAGATTCTTTTCGTTTGTTATTATTAATTTCAAGAATGAACAAAAATAAACAAATAAAAGAGCCTAATTTTCTTTTAAGATTAAAAAAACAAAAAAACAAGAGAGAAAAGAGAGAGAAAAACAAAAAAACAAGAGAGAAAAGAGAGATAAAAACAAAACAACAACAAAACAAAAAAAAAGACAGAAGAAAAGAGCGAAGCGAAAGGCGCAGGCAGGAACGAGCCGCCATATTGTGCTTTCGGCGACCTCCCTTTTCGAGAACCGCGCGCCACCTTTTTCGTGTTTGCTCCGGAGTCTCCGTGTCAGCTACGAGTCGCTCGCCATTGCAATTAAGGCCGGTCGTTGTTGCAAAGTAACGAGTTCAACGAGGCTTTTCGTATCCAGATTGCTCGGTGGGAAAAAAAGAAGATGAAAGAGCGAAAATGTAAAAGGGAGATGGGGAGAAGGAGAGGGAGAGGGAGAGAGAGAGAGAGAGAGAGAGAGAGAGAGAGAGAGAGAGAGAGAGAGAGAGAGAGAGAGAGGCAGAGACAGAGAGATAGAGAAGAGAATGAGAATTAAATAAAAAAAAGAAAAAAAAGATTCTCACGAACCCAAATTCCTGTTCCGAGATTTCGCCTTCAATGAAAACCTAACCGTATCGAACGAGAGGAAAAGATAACAATAATAATAATAATAAAAGAGAACGAAAGAATTATAAAGAAATCACCGGAAGTCCGCCACAAAAAGCCGCTATTCCCGCTCGTTGCCTTTTTTTTTTTTTTTTTTTTTTTGTCTTAGGTTAGGGAGGAGGGGGGAGGACGGCTATTTCGGCTATTTCCCGCCATAATTCCGTAATGGCCGACTTGTTAAGAGGTAAATACCAGTAGCTCGGATGAAATATTGGCGAATTCAGCGAGGAACACAGCGCTGCTACGCTTCTATACAATCATTATAAAAAAAGGAAAAAAGGAAAAGGCGATGGTAAAGGGAGGAAAAGTGGGGACAACAGAGGGAAAATGTTTAAAATAAGGTTGAGGTGTGGTAATTTACTGGAAATCAGGAAACATGGCGGCGACGGCACCAGCCACTCGTAACAAATAAAAAAAAAGTATAAAGTGTATTTGTGCGCTTCTTTGTTATAGATCTTCGTGTTGCACAGCGCAACGGAATACTCTTGCGTAATGTTGTACAGACACAGGGGGAAGTAAAAAAAAAAAATAGATATAAAAGAGGAGGAAAATAAAAGAAAAATGCGGACGGCATCAGACTCGTCCAAAAAGTGTCCTCCCAACCAAGAAAAAAAAATATATATATAGAAAAAAAAAATGTTTATAAAAATAAAATGAAATTCGAAAAGCGGAAAGCATCCCCCCCCCCCCCCCCTCTGCCATCCCCCGCAGAAAAGGCAAAAGAAATACAGTAGAGAGAGGAAAATAAACGAAAAAAACAGCTTAGTCGAAGATAAAATAAAAATAGTGTATCACATAGAGAATGAAATTCTTTAAAAAATTATAAGAATTGACTGTATAGTCCAACAGAGACTCCTACCTCTGTCTGTCTGTTGCTTTCTCTCTCTCCTACCCTCTCTCTTCATCCTCCTCTCATCGTCTCCATCTTCCTCTCTCTCCTCATCTCGCTTCATCATCTCTCTCTGTCTCTGTCTCCCTCCTCTCTCTCTTTCTCTCTTCCCCCCCTCTCTTCTCTCGTCTCCTCTCGTTCATCTCTCCCTCCGTCTCCATCTCTCTCTCTCTCCTCCTCTCCTCATCTCCTCTCCTCTTCTCTCTCTCTCTCTTTTCTTCTCTCTCTCTCTTCCCTCTCCCCTCTCTCTCTCACTCTCTCCGATCTCATCTCTCCTCTCTCTCCTCTCCGACTCTCTCTCCTCTTCGACTCTCTCAACGCTTCTCTCTCTCTCTCTCTTCTCTCTCCTTCTCAGTCTCTCTCTCCTCTCTCTCTCTCTCTCTCTCTCTCTCTCTCTCTCTCTCTCTCCTCTCTCTCTCTCTTCCTCTCTCTCTCTCTCTCTCTCTCTCTCTCTCTCTCTCTCTCTCTCTCTCTCTCTCTCTCTCTCTCTCTCTCTTCTCTCTCTCTCTCTCTCTCTCTCTCTCTCTCTCTCTCTCTCTCTCTCTCTCTCTCTCTCCTCTCTCTCTCTCTCTCTCTTCTCTCTCTCTCTCTCTCTCTCTCTCATGAACAGAAAATACGAAAAAGCCGACAGAACACAGTTACCAGACCCCGACCGCAGACAAACCGCTGAATCATTTCTGACAATGCGGTTGCCTTCGTTTTCTCTCGTTTTTTTTTCAATGGAGGGGGGACTTCCAAGAAATGTTTTCTCTTTTTTATCCTTATATTTTTTTCTTTACATTTTTTATTCCTTAACTTATGTCAAGTCAAGGAATCAAATTCTGATCTATTTCCTTAAAAAAAATATTTAAAAATATATAAAAATCATTTTTTAAAAAATAATAAATTTAAAAAAAATATAAAAATTTTTGTGGTGTTGTGTGTGGGGTTTTTTTTTTTATTATTATTTTTAAATTTGTTATTATTTTTAAATTATTATCATTATTATAATTAAATATTATTATTATATTATTATCTTCATTATCATTATTATCATTATTATTATCTTTAAAATATATATAACATATTTTGTATGTATGGAATGTGGGGGTTTTTTTATTATATGTGTAAAAATAATACATATTTTAAATAATTTATATATAATTATATGTAAAATATAATAAATATTATAATATATAAATAAAATAATATATATATATTATTTGTGTGTGTGTGTCTTATTATTATCATTACTATTATTATTGTTATTATAATTATAATCACTGCTGTTATTATCACTATTATAATGATCATCATTATTATTATTATCATAATTATTATTATCATATTATTATTACTATTACTATCATTATTACATAATCATTATCATTATTACTATAATTATCATTAGCATTATTATTGTTGTTGTTGCTGTTACTTTACCCTTATTGTTGTTGTTATATTATAATTATTCATCATTATCATTATCTTTTTTCTAACGGCAATTTTCATAACAGCAATACTTTAATATCGTTGCTATTATTGTCCTCATTATGAATCATTATCATTACTGTCATTATTATTATCTTTTTTTTTCCCGAGGGAGGCATAAATACGGACGTTTAAGACAATTTCCTCATTTCCAAAAGTGGTTCTTTGTCTCCCTCCCAGCCAGGCAGAAGAGTTGCGTGGCGTACGATAACTTCTCGTCTCTTCGTACGACAGTCACACTTACGGGAGGCATGCCAAGCGTACGATAATAATGTTGTTTCTCACGCTGTTTGTTGTACTCGCATTTGAGTAGAGATGGAATTAAGATTGTTACCTATTGCAATGTCTGTTATTAATTATATATAAAATTTTGTATTAGGAAAGAATAGGTTACTGATTTTGGTGTGTTTGTTCTTTTGGCGCGGAGAGCAGACAGTTATCATCATCATTAGCTACAATTAAGTTAATTGTAATTATGGTTCTGGTTGTGTCAACATCATCATGACATCATTTTCCATTATGAATTAACGTTATTCCAGTAATGATTAATCAAATCACAATTCTTTTTATATTATTTTGGCCGTGATATCTTACCGTGATTTTTGTGATTGTCTTTCCTCTCCTCTCTCTCTCTCTCTCTCCTCCTTTTCTCCATTTTTTATTAGTCATCGCTTCCCCTGGATGACCCTTCTTCCTCCTTCCCCTCCCCCCCCTTTCCCCTCCCTCTCCTACTTCTTCCTTCCTTTCGTTCTATCTCTCTCATTTTTCCTCGTTTTTACCTCCCATCCCTTTTATTTCTCATCTCTTCTTCTATCTCTTCCGCTTTCTTATTCCTGTCTCTCTTTCTTTCCTTCGTTTTTACTATTTTCATCCTTTCATCCTCTCTCGCTCTCCCTCCTCTCCTATTATCCCTTCGTTCCTCTCCTCCTTCCCTCTTTTCCCCTTTCATTTCCCTGTTCTTTATTTCTCTTTCCCTAACCCTTTTCCTCTCCCTCCCCCGTCTTCTCAATCACAATCCTCCTCCCC
>NC_061846.1:6224727-6227227 GCF_019202785.1 Penaeus chinensis
TATGTGTGTCTGTTTACATTTGGCTTCGAAGATAAATTACAGGAGGGAAAGATAAGCAAGCAGATGCATGAAAGAACAAAGCAAAAATAAAAACGTTAGATTGCATTGCCAAGGAAGGAAGCGAGATTTCGTCAGAAGAAGCGAGATACGGAGGAAGAAGAAGACGCGAGGAGGAGAGAGGAAGAAGAGAGAGGCGAAGGAAGGAAATGGAGGAAGGAAGAAAAGAAGAAAAGACAGAGAGAAAAATGAAGGAGAAATGATAAACTCAAGAAAGAGAGACGAAGAGAAGATAAAAAGAAGAGAAAGGAAGGAGGTAGATATGTAGGAAGAACAAAAAAAAAGAGGAGGAAGAGAAGACGGAGTGAGGGAAGAAAAAGAAAGCTGAAAGAGAAGAGAAGAAGAAAAGGGATAGAAGCAAGGAGGAAAAGAGAAAGAGAGAGAGAGAGAGAGAGAGAGAGAGAGAGAGAGAGAGAGAGAGAAGGGGAAAATGAAACAGAGATGAGGGAGCGGAGGGAAGGAAGAAAGAAGAGAGAAGGATAGGGGAAAAATATGAAAAGATTGATGAAGAATAGAAGAAAAAAAAAGAAGAAAAGGAGAAGAAAAAACAAAATCTGTTTTACACCTTTGTTTTGGCTCCGTACTCCCCCCCCCCCCCCTACTCTCTGCTCACCAACCCCCAACCTAAGTCTTCAGTTGCTCTTCCTTGCAATAATCAACGTCTCCGCACGAGCACACGTACATATACGCACACATACGTACACATACGTACATATACGTACAGCTAACGGATATAGTGATACACATACAAACATATACTGACGCACACACATTTGTATACATTCGCATAACTCTATCTATCTATCTATCTATCTATCGAACTCTCTATCTTTGTATCTCTCCTTACTTCCCTCCTCCCTCCCTTCCCTTCTCTCTCTCTCTCTCTGTCTCTCTCTCTCTCTCTCTCTCTCTCTCTCTCTTTATCTCTCTCTCTCTCTCTCTTTATCTCTCTCTCTCTCTCTCTCTCTCTCTCTCTCTCTCTCTCTCTCCCTCTCTCATACCCGCACACGTTCACAAATCGGATTAGCAGATTTATCCATCTTGATATTTTATCCGTAACATTTCATAATAATAGCTAATCTATACAGATAAAGCAATTCTGAACGTCATTAATCTCGTAAGCACTTTTTCGCATCGTTATTGATTTGTTGTAGGCAATGTTTTTGTTGCCATTTGTTTGTGAGCAGGAATGCAACGGAGCGAGCGAAGGTCAGTGACAGAGCGCTGGGTTTGCAAGCCTAAGGTCCCCAGGTTCGCGCCCGGCCAGCCCCTCTCAGTCGACTCCGCTCTGATCGAGTAAAGGCTTCAGTCGAGAGAGTTTTCAGGCGAAAGAGGCTTCAGCAGAGAGAAGCTTCAGTCGAGAGAGGCTTCAATCGAGAGAGTTTTCAGTCGAAAGAGGCTTCAGCACAGAGAAGCTTCAGTCAACAGAGGCTTCAGTCGAGAGAGTTTTCAGTCGAGAGAGGCTTCAATCGAGAGAGTTTTCAGTCGAAAGAGGCTTCAGTCGAGGAGGAAGGGAACAGACTTCCCAACCGATGATAGCTATTAGCGGTGGGCGGCATCGACTACGGAGTGAAATTTATTAGTATTCGATTATAAGTTCCAGTAAACGATTACCAAATGCTTATTCCCAGACTCAGGGTTGAACTGAGGACAAGCTAATACAACTCAAAATGACAGGGAGGTGGGAGGGGGGGGGTGTAGAGAGAGAGAGAGAGAGAGAGAGAGAGAGAGAGAGAGAGAGAGAGAGAGAGAGAGGGGGGGGGAGAGAGAGAGAGAGAGAGAGAGAGAGAGAGGTGGTGGGGGGGGGGGGGTAGAGAGAGAGAGAGAGGCTACACTAAAACCGCAAATGTATACCTAATACTCTACAAATATACAAAAGCAATCGAGAAGTGATCGATCCCTAACCGATATTGATCGCAAAAATAATCGAAGTATTCGATTCCAAGAAAAATAAAGATGCCGATAGTACCACGAGGAAGAAGAGAAGAAAAGGAAGATTGATAAAAAAGACAAGAGATTAAAAAAGGAAATGAGAAGAACTGCAATAAAAACTGAAGTAAAGTCATACCAAATTCCAATAAATATTTCACCATTTCGCATTCATAATTCATCCTCATAAAAAAAAGTTAATCGTTCGTTATCAAATCTCTTAAGTATCTCTTTTTAAACGCTAATCAGTAATCGAACATCCATCACACTTCCTCAGACATTCGTGATAGTTTCCCCTTATCAACAATTTACTGCCGGGTTATGTCTTTTAATAACGTTGTTTATTGCATGTTATACTTGCATAACATATAACTACTGTTTTGATTCGCTTGCTTGTTTTTGTTCTTGTTTTAAACCCACGGAATTTTATTTCTTGTTAGTTTTTTTTAAACGACACATTTTCATTCACTTGTGTGACATTTATCCTTATCTTAATTCTATATTCTTTGGTGAT
>NC_061846.1:6231945-6234445 GCF_019202785.1 Penaeus chinensis
GGGACATGTTTTGCTGTTGTTGTTGTTGTTGTTGTTGTTGTTGTTGATTTTGTGGGTTATTTTCTACTGCTGTTGTAGTTTTTGTTGTTGTTGTAATTGTTGGTGTTTCTGTTATCGTTGTTGCTAGTTTTGTTGCTACGGTTGTTCGTGTCGTTGCAATTGTTGTTGTTATTGCTGTTCTTGCTCCTTTTGCTATTTACTTGTTCCCTTCTTTTCCCACTTTCTCCTAAAAACCCAAAAATTTAGATCCCTTTCGCCCGCCTATCTGTAAACTTCAACTTCTTCGTCGATCTTTCTATCTATCTATCTTTCTATCTATCTATCTACTTACCTCGTCTACGTGAACTTCCTAAGGTAACTTCGCGAAGGAGAAAGGACCGATTGCGAATAAGAATTTCTGAAATAAGTGATAAAGACAGAGACGAAGAGAGCGATGATACCACGTTGCGTAAAAAATGTTGAGTAAAATTTTGCAAATTGCAAAGTGTTCTGTTCCTGTCTTAGGTTATTATTATTTTTGTTTTTCATTTGCTGTTTATTCTATTCCCTTTTTTATCTTATTCATTGCTTATGCCTTTATTCCTATGGGCGTTATTGTTATTCTTCTCTATCTTAATTTTCTTTCTAACTTTCTCTCTGTTCGTTTATCATTATCTAGCATTGTTATTGTTATTATTGTTATTAAATTCATATCTCATATCATTATTACTACTGCTAATAGTTGTTACTGTTGTATCATTATCATAATTTGTATTATTATAATTTCATTATTATTATTATTGCTTTATCATTGTTATTATTATTATTATTATTATCATTATTATCATTATTATCATTATTACTATTATTAGTGTTGTTGTTGTTGCTGTTATTATTATCATTATTATCATTATTATTAGCATTATCATAACTATTTTTGTTATTATTTTCATTATTATCATTATAATTATTATCGTGATTATTATTATTACTATTATTATTATTGTCATCATTATTATCGAGCTCTCTCCCTTTCCCCTTTTTCTGCCCTTACCCCCCCCCCCTTTCCTTTCCCCTCTGTTTCCCTCCCCTTCCCCTTCCCCATTTTTATTTTTCTCTTTAATTCCCCTTCCCCTCCCTTACCCCTCTCTCCTCTTTGTGTCCCTTCCCCTCCCTTTTCCTCCATTCCCCTTTCGTCTTCAAGCCCTATTTTCTTTTCCTTCTTCCTTTCTTCTTCCCCTCGTTTAAAGGATATATTTGCAAACGAACGGACGAGCGAAAAAAAAACAAAAAAATAAATGGCAATAATAATGATAATAACAATGACACTACTACGAAGAATGATGATAGTAAATACCATAGTAAAGATCATTATAATAATCATCACCCCATTGAACATAAAAAAGCGACTCGAAGTCACATGGAATATGGTTTCAGGCGTAACGTGTGAGCGTAACGTACGAGCGAACGAACGGACAAAACACAAGCAGAATTATGATATGGAATATTATTATCATTATCATCATCTTTATCATCATCATTATCTTCGTAACCATGGTATTGATATTGATGATAATGATGATATCTGCAATGATAATTTAATCAGTTATTAACCTGAGTGAGACGTAGAAGAATCTGTGTGTGTGTGTGTGTGTGTGTGTGTGTGTGAATGTGCGTGAACGTGCGTGAACGTGTGAGAGACAAAGACAGACAGACACCCAAACAGGCAGAGGCAGGTGGAGAGATAGAGGAAGAGAGAAAGCTGTTCGTTTACCAATCCAAACACGTTCATTCGTCTGTGACAGTTTATGGAGATTCCTTTTCACAAAAAGTGGTGTAAATTGGATGAAATGGCTTTGTGAAGACTAAATGAATCACCCGTTTAGAGTTCGAAGAGAGGGGGTTGGGGTGGAGATGTACGGTAGGCACAAAACGTACATGTACACAATTATGCACCCATGTACACTATCCTATACATTTCCACAGCGCAGACGGTCACGTACACAAACATACAAGCATATACTCACAAATGCAAAAGCGCATACAGACACACACACACATCTACAAACACGCGCCAACATCGGATAGCAAATCAACCGTCTAACACGACCATCTTAGAGGAAAATAAAAACATTTCTCGAATGTCATTGTCATTGCATAAACACTAAGCAACAGCAGAGACATCACGCAATGACACTAAAAACAGCAAGAGCAGCAAGAACACTAGCCGCTGTGACGTCACCATTACGCGGATCCCCCCCACCCCACCCCCCATCCATGCCTCCCTCTACCCCCTCCCCCTCATCCACGCCACACACGACATCCACAGGCACACATATAAACATACATAGAGCTAATCACTCAAACATTTCAATTCACAAATACATCCACGCACGAACGGACTTCTGATCCCTACTATCCGTGACTCTTCTCACCCTCCCCCCACCTCTCCCTCTATATGGCTCCCCTCCCCCCTTACCCTCCACTCGAAGTCCTCCATTCCTCCCTCCTCCATCTATGC
>NC_061846.1:6241945-6244445 GCF_019202785.1 Penaeus chinensis
TTTTTCCCTGTAATGTGTCTGAATACCACTTACAGCATATTAACAGTCATACTTACCGAGTGAATATACAACTTATTAGATGAACATTTTATTTTCCGCCAGGAATAGAAGTGTTGCATAAGAAAATCATATGGTTGCGAGAATGAGTTCCTGGTAAACATAATTATATATTTTTTCTAGACCAAACACAGATCTCTACTGTACGAAGAGTACATGATAAGAGCCGAGACAAATGGTCTCTGAAGTCCATGAAAATATGTAAGATCTCCCCAACAATTTCCAGTCTTTCAAAACGGCAGGACCAAGTGTAATGGGATGAGTCATTCGGACAACATCAAAATAAACTGTGGTATAATCTGAATCCTTTACTGTTCTCTACGGCGCCCTTATTCCTCTTCCTAATGACCTCGGCAAGAAAGAGAAAGGGCAAATCACGAAAAAGATAATTCTGCATCTTTTTTGCAACGAATTGGATGACCGATTATAAACCAATTTAGCAGTGACGTAGGTATGACTAGGCTTAAAACAACATTTCAGGAATTCTTCCGAAAAAGTCCTATTTAGGAACTGCTGAAGGTATTCCACAGAAGAGTTGAACTTGCTCAGAAAAATTAAGTAAATTCTAAAAGAAAGAAAAAAAATCATACCTGAAATCTATCAAAATTAAAGCGTAAGCACCTTAAGTAATAATGATTACTAACAGCTAATAATAGTAAAGGCAGATTTTAACGAATATACCTACTAAGAAGAGATGTAGTAGCATGGAAAAGATATTGGATTGCAAACATAGCAACTAGTAGAGAACGAATGATGGCTTTAGTGTATAAGCATAAATGACAGAAAAGCTGTCTACAAATTACTAAGAAGGTCTCCGTATGGAGGAAATGCCGTCCGACTAATTACCAAATATCAGACGCGTAATTTTGACTAATTTTGACCCCATCAGTGCTGAGCAGTTCAGGGCTGAGAGCACCGGCTGAGCGGCTTCTTCTTGCGGACCAGGAACAGAGTCTTTTATCTGAAGTGATCAGGAATATGTACTCGAAATGCCTGTGATGAGAAATTAGACACAATTCACCGTATTGTATCAGGCTGTCTTGTTCTGGCACCAGCTGCGTAGAAGAACAGACATGATAAGGTTGGGCGGAATATTCACAGGACCCTTTGCAAAGCCTGGTGCCGATCCTGAGAAGACCTGGCTGGGACACCATCCTACGCCAGTAACGGGATCAAAGGACGTCATTATCTTATGGATCTTTGCAATCCATACTGATTGCACCGTCCATGCCAACCCACCTGGTATCCTTGCAAATTAATATATAATCTAATAAGAATGCAACTACAAGAGAGATATGATCAAGTTGCCAAGTACAAAGACGTTGCAACTAAAATCAGTAGAATGAGACAGTTAAAAATGACATCCCTGTAGTGATTGCAGCATTAGGAATGATAAAAAGGGAACAATGAATTTCTAGAAAAGATTCAAAGTAAGCCTAAAATCCATGAACTCCAGAAAATGTCTTAATGGTTAAATGAATCTGCATAAATTTCATTCCTATGTCCATTACAACCGAAGGTCAAAAGTTGCAGTGAGGGTTATTCTTATAAAACATCGTCAACCTTAGTTAATTGGGTGTTACCGGGCTGTACTGATAATGATAATAATAGTAATGGTGATAATAATGATAGTAATAGTAATGGTGATCATAATGATAATAATGCCAATAGTAATAATGATAATAATGCCAATAGTAATAATGATAATAATGCCAATAGTAATAATGATAATAATGGCAAGAGTAATAATGATAATGATGCCAATAGTAATAATGATAAAAACATAATGATAATGAAAATGATAATTATAGTGATAATAATAACATTAATAATGACGATAATGATAATAATGATAACAGTAATAATGATAAAAAATAACAATGATGATAATGATAGTAGTGATGATGATGATGATAATAATAATAATGATAATAATAATTATAATAATTATAATAATAGTACTAATAATAGCAATGATAACAATGATAATAACAATAATAATGATAATGAATTATCATTGTTATCATTATTTGTTATTATTACCATTGTCATTATTATTATTATCAATATTATCATTACTATCATTTTTATTTTTATTATTATTATTATAACTATTTTTTTCATTTTTATTATTATCCTAATCACCACCATCACATCAAAATTATTATCATTATGGTTATCATACTTATAAAAATTATAGTGATGATGAGGAGGATACCGATGAGGTAGATAATAATAATAATAATAATAATAATAATAATAATAATAATAATAATAATAATAATAATAATAATAATGATAATAATAATAATAATAATAATAATAATAATAATAATAATAATAATAATAATAATGATAATAATAATAATAATAATAATAATAATAATGATAATAATGATAATAATAATAATATAACAGTCATACCAATTAGAAGATGAAGAAG
>NC_061846.1:6248400-6253400 GCF_019202785.1 Penaeus chinensis
TTTCAGTAGCATCATCATTATTATTACTGTTATCTATATCCTAATTCTGCGTGTGTTTCGTCCATCCACCCCCTTGCACATAACGCTAACAATTTACGCCCGAAATCCTATTAAATTCGACTGCGGAATTGGAGTTTCTTTATCTTGATGTAACATGGGTATGTTATGCCTGGTATCGTGTTCCACGGAACTACGGACTTGAAGCGCATATATTTTGGTGCAAAATGGGGGGATGATTGGCAACATAAGCGTAAAGAATGACACACATACACAGATTCAGAATCAATGAAATCCCATTCTAATTCTTTTAGTATCATTATTGTTATTATCGTTATTATCATCTTTATTGATGTTGCTATTATTTTAATCGTTATTGTTGTTATTATTATCATTATTATTTATTTTTCGAGGCGAGTACACTACACTGAAGTAGTTAGACCGTCAGTTTATGCATATTTATTATTTACATGAGTATCCGAATGGGGGGGGGGGGGGGGAGTAGGAGGGAAAGGAGAAAGAGAGGGGAGAAGAAAGTGCAAGGAAAAGGCTTATAAAGGAAAGGGAGATGGGACAGGGGAACAGAGGGGAAAATGAGGGGGACTTAAAGAGGAAAAGAGGAAAGGGGAGAGAGAGGGAAGGGGACAAGGGAGCGAAGGAGGCGGGGGAGTTTAAGGAAGAAGAGGAAGGAAGGGGGAGGAGGGAGATGCAGGGCTTAACGTTGGGGGAGAGGAGTGAATCTAAGGAAAATATGGCAGTGAGACGAGGGGAAGGGGGGGGGGGGTAAAACGAACACGGGACAGGTAGAGGGAGAAGAAAAAGGGAAGGGAAAGGGAAAGGAAATGAGGAAAAAGGAGGCAGAAAAGGAGGAGAATGGAAGAGGTAGAGAGTTAATGTTTTTTCACGCGTCCCACAAGTGATTATCATTATCATTATTGATATCATTGTCATTACCATTATCATTACTATTAGTGTTATCATCATTATCATTATTTGAATTATTGTTGTTGTCAATTTTATCACTTATTATTATTGTTGTTATTGCCATTATCATTATTATCATAATTATTATCATCATTGGTATTATCATAAATATCATTATTGTTATCACTTTTGTTACTATCATCATCACTGATATTATATTATTTTTATGATTTTCATCATTATTATCATTATTATTATTATTATAATTATTATTATTATTATTATTATCATTATTAATATTATTGATATTATCATTATTGTAATAATTAAATTTTATCATTATCTATATTATTATTATTATTATTATTATTATTATTATTATTATTATTATTATTATTATTATTATTATTATTGTCGTTGTTGTTGTTGTTATTCTTAATCTTATTACTATTGTTATTATTAATTCTATTACTATTATTACTATCATTACTTTTATCATTAATATCATCATTATTGTTATTATCATCACTATTGATACTATTAGCATTATCATCATTATCATTATTATCATTTCTATCATTTTTCACCATTTTTCATTATTTCTCCAATTCTGCAGAAAGAAAGAAAAGAAAAAAAAAGTGAGCTAAAAAAACAAAAACAAAAAACAAGAAAACAACAATAACAAGCAAGAAAACTGACAAAAACAACAAAAAAATTGCAAAAATGATTACCCTAGTTACTAACTCTCTGTAATAAAATTTCTTAAAAAACAATTTTATTAATTCTATCTTATTTCCTAATTGAGATAGCAAGGAAGATGGGGGTGGGAGTAAAAAAAGGGGGGGGGTAGAAGGGAGAAAGGTAAGGGAGAAGAAGAGGGGAGATGGGGAGGATTCAAGGAAGAGGGTGAAAGGTGGGGGGGGATGGGGAGGAGGGGGAAAAGAGATGGGGAAGAGGGAGATTAGAGTTGGAAAGGGGTGGGGGGAGGGGAATAAAAAGAGGAAGGGGAGTGAAAGGAGGAATAAGAAGGAGAAGGAGGTTGGAAAAGGGAGAAACGTGAAGAGACATTTTCAGGGGGGGAAGGGAGGTGAAAGAAGGAAAGGGGAGATTGAAATAGGGGGAGGGGGGAGGGGGTGAAGGTGATGAGCGATTGGAGGGGGAGAGGGGGGGGGGAAGATTACAGCAGGTTTATACTAAAGGGGAAAGAGGGGTTGGGTCGGAAGAGGGGGGAGAGGGGAGGGGGGGAAGGTGACAGGGAGACGGGAGGGGAGTTTGAAATAGGAAAGGAGGGGGGGTGAGGGGGTAGGGGGGGGTAAGGGGGCGCGAGAGTGAAGGGAAAACGGGCTTGTATTCATTCTTTGAGAATTACATACAATTTCCTCTGTTTCTTTCTGTGAATTTGGATTTTTCACATTAGATTTTACGAGGTTTTATCTCTTGCGCCGGAAACTAATGTGTTTGATGAGGTACCTTTGATGTTTTTTCCAGCGTTTTCTGCTTTGTTTCCTTTTTGAATCTTATATTCTGTGTGTCTGTGTGTCTGTGTGTGTCTGTCTGTCTGTCTCTCTCTCTCTCTCTCTCTCTCTCTCTCTCTCTCTCTCTCTCTCTCTCTCTCTCTCTCTCTCTCTGCCTCTTTTCTCACTCACTCACTCACTCTCTCTCTCTCTCTCTCTCTCTCTCTCTCTCTCTCTCTCTCTCTCTCTCTCTCTCTCTCTCTCTCTCTGCCTCTCTATTCTCTCCCTCGATTTCTCTCTCAATTGATTGATTAACTAATTGATTTTTCATTTATTTATTCATCTTTCTATTTATCTATCCATCAGCGTATCTACCTATCTATCAGACTATTTGTCCTTTTGGTTTATTTATCTTCTCTTCATTTATTACCTTATCTATTTATACATTCACCTTATCTTTGTGGATCCTGTCTTGCCCAAGGACTTTAAAGAGACAGTGTGGCTTCATTTGCATGATGTCGCTAGGTACGTCCCTACTTCATTTATGCTTTTTCTCTTCGCTGTTTTTATCATTTGTCTTCCTTTCTTAGAGAGATTATCGCCGCCTTTCACTTGGAAATATTGTCTGTAAAGATGCCCCCTAACTGCCCTTCCCCCTTCTCTCCCTGCCCCCCCCTCCCCCCTCCCACACCCCTCTCCTATTATCCCACCCATTCCCCCTCAAATTTCCTCCTTCCTCAAATCCCCTCCCCCCCCCTCCATCCTCCCTCTCTTATTTCCCATGGCTATCCCTCTCCTCTCCCTGTACCTCTCCCTCCCCGCATACCTCCCCGCCCCCATTCCCCATGGATATACCCCCCCTCCTCCTCCTCCTCCTCCTCCTCCTCCTCCCACACCTTCCTCTCAGCCATTTTAAGATATTTTCACCGAGAAATTTCCCCACATAAATTATGCTCTCTTGTCGACAGAAATTCCCTAGCCAACATATACTTCCCCCTAAAAGGCACACTGACTCTCGACACATTTCCCCTGAAAACCACTCTTTTTTTCCCCTAAAGATTTCCCTTGTTCCCAGGAATCTCCCGTTTTTCATATTAATACGTTTTTCTTTTACTTATTTCGCATCGTCTCTTATTTCCCTTTTTCTTTAGATCCTTTCCATTTTCTTCAGTTTGCTTTGCGTTGTAATGTCCTTTTCTAATATCGATTAATGCAAATAGATATGAATGTAGGTTCATGTATACATATATACATATATAAATGAATAGATCAATAAATAAATATATATATATATATATATATATATATATATATATATATATATATATATATATATATATATATACATACACACACAAATATGTGTCTGTGTGTGTGTGCATATATATATATATATATATATATATATATATATATATATACTGTATATATATACATATATATATATATATATATATATATATATATATATATATATATATATATATATATATATACACACACACTGCCCCGATAGTCCAGTGGTTAGCGCACTGGACTCCGACCCTCGTGGTCCCGTGTTCAATTCCCCGTCGCGGCGGTCGTAAAAATGCCTGCGCTCTGACTGCTGGCTCGAGTCCGAGAAAACGACATATCGCCTTGAGTAGTCAAACGCAGGTGTCATAGGGGAAGTCACCGCCGTGGCAGAGAGAGAGAGAGAGAGAGAGAGAGAGAGAGAGAGAGAGAGAGAGAGAGAGAGAGAGAGAGAGAGAGAGAGAGAGAATGAGAGAGAGAGAGAGAGAGAGAATGAGAGAGAGAGAGAGAGAGAGAGAGAGAGAGAGAGGGAGAGGGAGAGGGAGAGGGAGAGGGAGAGGGAGAGAGAGAAAGAGACTGAAATTGAGAGAGAGAGAGAGAGAGAGAGAGAGAGAGAGAGAGACATCGGTAGACAGACAGACATACAGAAAGACAGACAGACAGAAAAATGGAGTAAAAAAGAAAAGAAAAAAAAAAAAAACAGAAATACAAAAACTACAGCAGCACTAAAGGCAAAGGACTAAAAACAGACACACTAAAAAGAGTTAAGTCTAATCCTCGGAGCTATCCTAGGAACAACGCCAGAACAAAAAGGAATTAAATGTAATCTCTCTCTCTCTCTCTCTCTCTCTCTCTCTCTCTCTCTCTCTCTCTCTCTCTCTCTCTCTCTCTCTCTCTCTCTCTGCCTCTGTCTCCTCCCCACTCTCTCTGTATCTACATATTTACCTATATTTCTCTCTCTCTCCCTTCCCTCTCTCTTACTACCTCGTTTCCTCCCTCTTCTTCCCCTTTTCTTTCCTCTCCCAGTTTCCACTCTTTCTCTCCCCTTCCCGTCCCCCTTTCCTCTCCTCTCCCATTCTTTCTTCTCCCTTTCCTCTCTCTCCTTCTCTCCCCTTCACCTTTCCTTTTCTACTCCTCTCCTGTCTTTCCTCCCTTTCTCCTTTTCTTTCTAGTCTTCTAGCCATTTTTCATCTTCTTCCATTCTCTCTCCATCCCTCCTTCCCTCCCACCTCCACATCACTTGCCCCATTTCCTCTCCTCTCCCATTCTCTCTTCCTTCCTCCTTCCTCCATTCGCACGTATAAATAAAAGCTCCACCTCGCAGGATAATCA
>NC_061846.1:6263400-6268400 GCF_019202785.1 Penaeus chinensis
CCCATTCCCCCTATCCCTATAACTCGTCCCCTTGCCTATGCCCATTCCCCATATCCCTATAACTCGTCCCCTTGCCTATGCCCATTCCCCCTATCCCTATAACTCGTCCCCTTGCCTATGCCCATTCCCCCTATCCCTATAAACTCGTCCCCTTGCCTATGCCCATTCCCCCTATCCCTATAACTCGTCCCCTTGCCTATGCCCATTCCCCCTATCCCTATAACTCGTCCCCTTGCCTATGCCCATTCCCCCTATCCCTATAACTCGTCCCCCCTTGCCTATGCCCATTCCCCCTATCCCTATAACTCGTCCCCCCTTGCCTATGCCCATTCCCCCTATCCCTATAACTCGTCCCCTTGCCTATGCCCATTCCCCCTATCCCTATAACTCGTCCCCTTGCCTATGCCCATTCCCCCTATCCCTATAACTCGTCCCCTTGCCTATGCCCATTCCCCCTATCCCTATAACTCGTCCCCTTGCCTATGCCCATTCCCCATATCCCTATAACTCGTCCCCCTTGCCTATGCCCATTCCCCCTATCCCTATAACTCGTCCCCTTGCCTATGCCCATTCCCCCTATCCCTATAACTCGTCCCCTTGCCTATGCCCATTCCCCCTATCCCTATAAACTCGTCCCCTTGCCTATGCCCATTCCCCCTATTCCTATAACTCGTCCCCCTTGCCTATGCCCATTCCCCCTATCCCTATAACTCGTCCCCTTGCCTATGCCCATTCCCCCTATCCCTATAACTCGTCCCCTTGCCTATGCCCATTCCCCCTATCCCTATAACTCGTCCCCTTGCCTATGCCCATTCCCCCTATCCCTATAACTCGTCCCCTTGCCTATGCCCATTCCCCCTATCCCTATAACTCGTCCCCCCTTGCCTATGCCCATTCCCCCTATCCCTATAACTCGTCCCCCCTTGCCTATGCCCATTCCCCCTATCCCTATAACTCGTCCCCTTGCCTATGCCCATTCCCCCTATCCCTATAACTCGTCCCCTTGCCTATGCCCATTCCCCCTATCCCTATAACTCGTCCCCTTGCCTATGCCCATTCCCCATATCCCTATAACTCGTCCCCTTGCCTATGCCCATTCCCCATATCCCTATAACTCGTCCCCTTGCCTATGCCCATTCCCCCTATCCCTATAACTCGTCCCCTTGCCTATGCCCATTCCCCCTATCCCTATAACTCGTCCCCTTGCCTATGCCCATTCCCCATATCCCTATAACTCGTCCCCTTGCCTATGCCCATTCCCCCTATCCCTATAACTCGTCCCCTTGCCTATGCCCATTCCCCATATCCCTATAACTCGTCCCCTTGCCTATGCCCATTCCCCCTATCCCTATAACTCGTCCCCTTGCCTATGCCCATTCCCCCTATCCCTATAACTCGTCCCCTTGCCTATGCCCATTCCCCATATCCCTATAACTCGTCCCCTTGCCTATGCCCATTCCCCCTATCCCTATAACTCGTCCCCTTGCCTATGCCCATTCCCCATATCCCTATAACTCGTCCCCTTGCCTATGCCCATTCCCCCTATCCCTATAACTCGTCCCCTTGCCTATGCCCATTCCTCATATCCCTATTACCCTTCCCCTCACCTATGCCCATTTCTCATACCCCTTGCTATACCCGTGTCACAGACCCCCTCCCTAATACCCGTATCCCATCCGTAGAGCCTTCCCCATCACCCCTACCTGTACCCACACCCCTACCCCTAACCCCTACCTATACCCATGCCTAACGCCGTGCCCCTTCCTCGCCCATTCCCCTACTCCGTCCCCTGCCCCCCCCCCCCCCTGTCCCCTTCCCCTTCTCGCCGACCGATGCCTTTGGGTAAAAGAATTAATCATTTGTATTTAATTTTTCAATCTGTGTACTTTTTATTTTATTCTATTATTATTATTAGTTTTTTTTTTTTGTTTTTTTTTTTTTTCAAATTCGTTCTAAATATTTTTTTCTCTTACGGATTATTCTGTCTTCTGTTTCTTCCATTATTCCTTTGTTAATTGTATATTATTGGTTATTTGTTTTATTCATCGAGTCGGTAATAATATTAATGATAATAATAAACAATAACAATAATAATAACAATACTGTCGTTATTATTCTATTATCATCATTATTATTATCATTGTTAGTAGTAGTAGTAGTAGTAGTAGTAGAAGCAATAATAGTTGTATAATTATTATTATGGTCATTATCATCATAAGTTTTCTTAGTATCACTTTCATTTTATATTATCATCGTTATTTTTATGATTCTTCTTCATATTATTATTAATAATTGTTACTATTATAAATTATACTATTACTGTTATTGTTGTTATTACTGTTATTATTATTATTATCATTGTTATTATTATGAATTTTATAATAATTTATTGTCATCATTATTATCATTATTATTATTATAATTACTACTACTACTATTATTACTACGATTATTATTGTTATTATCACTGTCATTACTATCATCATCATTATTAATATCATCATTATTATCATTTTCATTTTTATCCTTAATATTGTTATTATTTTCATTATTGTTATTATTATTGCTATTATTATTGTTATTTTTATTATCATTATCATTGTTATTATTATTACTATCTTTATTCTAATTGTTATCATTGTTTTATTATTATTTATCTTAATTCCCATTATTGTTAATATCCAAATGAAGATTTTAATGATGATGATCATCATCATCATTATCATCATCATCATTATCCTCATCATCATTATCCTCATCATCATTATCGCCATCATCATCATTATCATCATCATCATCATTATCATCATCATCATTATCATCATCATCATCGTTATCAACATCATCACATCGATCGGTCTCTGACTCGCTTTTCACCTCGCGAAGAGAACTTAATTCAACATGATACAGGTGATATATATATATATATATATATATATATATATAAATAAGATAAAAATGAGAACCCAAGAGGAAGGGAAAGGATGGGACAGAGAAGGGGTTAGGAAGAAGAAGGGATTACAGAAATGAGGGAGGAAGGGAGAAAAGAGATAGATAGATAGATAGATGGAGAGAGAGAGAGAGAGAGAAAGAGAGAGAGAGAGAGAGAGAGAGAGAGAGAGAGAGAGAGAGAGAGAGAGAGAGAGAGAGAGAGAGAGAGAGGGAGAGACAAGAGGGGCGGCCGTGAGCATAAAAATCCTTTGCTGTGGGCCAACTTCGCCGTTTGAAAATGGGCGCTTCAAATCTCCATTTTTTTTTTTTTTTTTTTATCTTCCCTTTGCCCATCTTTTCTTTGAGGAAAATAGTGTTCATTCATGTCTGTTCTTCACAGTCTGTTATTGTTATTTTTGTTGTTTATTAAATACAATAGTGACTGAAAAAATAATTCCTCATGAAAATACGCTAATGTGTACAAATAATATAATAAATTGATATACAAAAAGAGGAAAAAAGTGCTATTGCAATAGTGCGTGTGTTTATTTGTTTGTTCGTCCCCTTGCGTTGTTTGAGCAAAGAACTAAGCAAAAAGGTCGCAACTACACAGTTCCTTTCTCTCTCTCTCTCTCTCTCTCTCTCTCTCTCTCTCTCTCTCTCTCTCTCTCTCTCTCTCTCTCTCTCTCTCTCTCTCTCTCAGAGCGTGTGCACAGAGAAATTGACATAACTCTCGTAAAATATCGAGAGGCAAAAATAAACCTTCAGTAAAAATGGAGGCCCAGACCTCTATCTCTCTTTCTCTTTCTCTCTCTCTCTCTTTCTACCTCCTTCCCTCTCCTTCTCCCTTTCTCTCCTTCCCTCTATCTCTCTCTTCCTACCTCCTTCTCCCTCTCTCCCCTTCTCTCTCCTTCCCTCTATCTCTCTCTTCCTACCTCCTTCCCTCTCCTCCCTCTCTCCCTCTCTCTCCTTCCCTCTATCTCTCTCTTCCTACCTCCTTCCCTCCCTCTCTCAAGCGGCAGTTTTTACCGCTGTCTCCACCCCCCGTCCTTTCTCCCCTCCTCTCTCTCTCTCTCTCTCTCTTCCTCACTACTCCACCCACCCCGATCGCAGTGTGATAGGAGGGAGGGACAGAGAAGGGGGGGGGGGAGATGGACAGAATGAAGGGGAGGAAACGGAGGAGGAGAAATACATACACATATATACACTTTAATAGATAAACAGGAACATACACATACATACAGACACACACACACACCCTCTCTCATACACACAACCGCTCTCTCACACACACACAACATATACAGTCTCCCGCACACACACACGCACGCACACACACCAACCACCCAACACACTCACGCACCGACACACACGCACACACACACGCACGCATAGCTTCCCCGCTGCTCCCACACACACCTTACACGATCTCCTCCGTCTATCGCGATCGCAAAAACTACAGGACTTGACCACCTGTAATGGCGTTAGGTCCCCCAACCATTAAGTTATGGTGCACGTACGAAACGATCCATTAGCTTAAATACGAAATAGATCAAGCCGCCGGCGAGACTTGGCAGCGGCGCGCACGGGACGAGAGCGGACGCCGAGCGATGAGCGTCGCGCGGGCCATCGCGGGACCCTGGGCGCGAGCAGCCGAGGGCGGGAGGGAGGGGCGATGGGAGGGCGGGCGGGGGGGCGGGGGGGTGAAAGGGAGGGACGGAGGGAGAGGGAAGGTGGAGGATAAAAGGGAGGGAGTGGAGGAGGGAGGGTAAAAGGGAGGGAGAAGGAAGGGGAAAATAAATGGGAGGGGGAGATTAAATAAAAAAAAGAAAAAAAAAGAGTGGGAAGGGGAGGGAGAGAGGGAAAGGAGAGGTTAGAATGGAGGAAGAAGAAAGGGGGTGCAGAAGGGGAGTTAGAAGAACAGATAAAAGTGTAAGATTGTATATGAGAGAGAAAGAAAAAAAAAGAAAGAAAGACAGGGAGTGAGGCAGACATAGAGAGAGAGAGAGAGATAGATAGAGAGAGAGAGAGAGAGAGAGAGAGAGAGAGAGAGAGAGAGAGAGAGAGAG
>NC_061846.1:6280900-6284397 GCF_019202785.1 Penaeus chinensis
AGCTTTAAATTAAAAAAAAAGGGTTTTTAGAAAAAAAACAACAACTCTACAATTAATATTAAAAATAAGACATTTAAATACACATCGAAATGACTTTCATGTTTGACTGGCAGTTTATTGATGTTGACATAACCGCTTGAAATAATAAGAGTCTTTTATAAATGATGATTTGAAATGTGATTTTTGAAAATAAATGTTGGAGCGAGCGTACACTTGTGTGTATTGAGGTTTTATTTGAGTGCAGATGTATAGATGGATGAATAGACAGATAGACAGATAGATTGATAGAAGATGGGTTGATTTGACTGGGTTTTATTTAGTAGATCGTTTAAATAAGAATAAAGATTACAGATTTATAATATATATATATATAATATAATAAATATATATATTATATATATATATAAACAAACGCATACATAAAAATCAAACACCACCCAAAACACAACGAGTATCTTTACACATAGACCATCCCTACACACACACACACACCCACACGAGGGATCTTTCACAGGTAGACCATTCTTTCACACACACACACACACCTCACACACATGAGGTATCTTTACACAGGTAGACCATTCCATACACACACACACACACACACACACACAAGGTATCTACACAGGTAGACTCTCTCCATCTTGGTGAAAATCCTTTGGTTGGCAGCCTCCGAGCGAAGCCTTCCTCTGCCTTTATTGATTACAAATGTCGCATATATTTTTAATTTTTTTTTTTTTTTTCATCGACAATTCACTGAAATAACACCATAAAATATCGCACAAATTGTTGGCGTCAAAAAGGGGGCGTGGCGAACGACCTCACGACGTTTAGCTAATGTGACTGCACCGTGAGATATCAAGTATAGCTATGTACATAATCATTTGTATAATTTACTCTATACAATCATATTTGTCAGATGTAAAATCTAAATTCCCCTCTCTTAGTTATGATAACCAAGAGTCCTTAGCACATTAACAGAAGTTGGAATGCTCTTGGGAAAAAGTTAGTTAAATTTTTGGGTTTAATTAGTTTTTTTTGTGTGTGTGTTTGCTTGTGTGTGTGTGTGTGTATGTGTGTGTGTGTGTGTTTCTATATACATATGAATATATATGTACATGTAGATGTGTGGTTTTAATAAAAAAAAAAAAAAAAAAAAAAAAGTTGAAAATTTAAAATCGAAATCAAACTATTTCAGGGTTTCGCCAATTATTTTATACTGCTTAAGGCATTAAGGAAAAAATTTTCCCCCCCCCCCTTCACACCACACGGCACCCCCCCCCCAAACACCCCGTTCTTTCCCCTTCCTTCCCATTTTTCCCCCCCCCCCCCTTTCCCCACTTTAAAATTCTAGTCCCAATCTCCTTTCCCCCGTCCCTTTTCCCTTCCCTCCCCCCTCCTCTCGTCTCCCCAACCCCTTTCCCTCTCTCCTCTCCCCTTCTTTCTCTTCCTCCCCTCTCCCCTCCCCCATCCCCTCCCTTCCCCTACCTCCTCACTTCCCTTTCCCCTCTTTTTCCCCCTCTCCCCTCTCCTCCCTCGCTTACTCCCCAATTCTTCCTCCCTCACACCCTTTCCCCTTCCCTCCCCCCCGCCCCTTCTCCTTTCTCCCCCTCCCCCTGCTCTCCCACTCACTTCCTCCCTCACTTCCCCCCCTCCCCTCCTCCCCTTACTCTCTCCTACTCACTTCCTCCTCCCAAATCTCCCCTTTTCCCCCTCTCCTCCTCCCGCCCTCCTCCTTCCTTCCTTCCCTCAATCCACCTACTTCACGACAGTATATTGCCCCTCATCAAGAGTGACAATAATTCCGGGAGAAACTGTGTCAAATATGGCGGCTTGTCAATGGGATTCCCTTGTGCCCTTCTTACACTGGCTGATGGCTGAGGTGGGGAGGGACTTGGGAGAGTTCGTTGTGCTTGTTTGTTTGTTTGTTTGTGTGTTTGTTAGCTAGCTTATCTGTCTGTGTGTTGCAGAGAGGATTGTGGGATATTGTGTTCTGTCTCTGTGTCTGTCTGTTTGTTTCTCCTTCTCTCTCCTCTCTCCTCTCTCCCCTCTCTCTTTCTCTCTCTCTCTCTCCTCTCCCCTTCTTCTGTCTTCATCTTCTCTTCTTCTGTCTTCTTCTATCCTTTCTTTTCTCTGTTGTCTGTTGTCCCGTTATTTTTGTTTTTGTCCTGGTTTCTCTTCTTTCTCCTCTCCTCTCTCTCCTCTTCTCTCTCTCTCTCTCTCTCTCTCTCTCTCTTCTGTCTGTCGTCTATCGTCTGTCTGTCTGTCTATCTGTCTGTTTGCCTGTCTGTCTGTTTTCTTCTTCTTCTTCTCTCCCCTCTTCTCTCTCTCTTCCTCTCTCTCTCTCTCTCCTTTTCTCTCTCTCTCTCTCTCTCTCTATATTTTATTTTATTATGTTTTTTGTTGTTTTCTTATTTCTTCCTGTCTTTTGTCTTCCTCTCTCTCCCCCTCTCTCTCTCTCTATTCTATCTCCATGTCTGTCTGTCTGTTTCTGTCGTCTTCTCCTTCTATCTATGTTTGCCTGTTGTCTGTCTTCTTTCTCTTCTCTTCTTCTTTACCCATTCTCTTCTATTTCTTCTATTTTTTATATTTTTTATTTGTTATTTGTTTTTTAATTTTCTATTCTTTTTATTTTTAATTTTGTTTGTGGGTTTTCTCTTCTTCTCCTTTTCTGTTGTCTGCATTTTACTTCTATTTTTTCTCCCTGTCTGTCTGTCTGTCTGACCCATTCTCTTCCCGATTTTCTGTCTGTTTTGGTTTTGTCGGACCCTATTCTCTGTCTGATTTTTTTGTCTGGGCTTTTCTGACCCATTCTCTGTCTGACTGTCTGTCTGTCGTCTGTCTGTCTGTCTGACCCATTCTCTGTCTGATTGTCTGTCTGTCTGTCTGACCCATTCTCTGTCTGATTGTCTGTCTTGTCTGTCTGTCTGTCTGTCTACCCCATTCTCTCTCTCACTTTTTTTTTTTCTCGCTTGTTCCTTTAATCCTCCCATTTATCTGTGTCTCTCCCTCTCTCCCTCTCTTCCCCGTCGGCAGGTGTGGTGAACACCTGTCCTACCCCCCCCCCCCCCCCTCCTCGCCCCCTTCCCCTCGCCATTCCTCGATCCTTTTTCCTCAAATTCTGGTTACTGTTTCGTCTTATTTCCCACTTATCTCTCTCTTTCTCTCCCACTCCCTTCTTCTCTCTCTCTCTCTTCAATCAATCATTCCTTTTTCTTCTTTCCTTCTCAAATGTTTATTTTTTTCACTTCTTCTTTTGTTCCTTCTCTTCTTCTTTCTCTTTTATCTTTCTCTCCCTCTTCTAATTATTCGCACTCTCCCTCTTTGTCATCGTTTTCCTTCTTGGTTATCTTCCCTTTCTTCGTCTTCCTCTTATTCTTTGTCTCCCACATTTTCTCTTTCCGGCAATATATATGTCACTCTTTCTCTTCCTTATTTTTACCTCTATTATGACCCTCTTTTATCCATTCCTTCTCCCTATTTTCTCCCCTTTTCTC
>NC_061846.1:6284497-6286997 GCF_019202785.1 Penaeus chinensis
CCCAAACCCGGACGTAAACAACACAGCACAAACTCCCACACATTTCGATCACACACACACTCGGACACTTCGTTCACATCTCGCGCTCAGAAGCATGATTTCCGGGGTCCCTGATCATTATCATGATAACTAAAGTGGTGTCTCCCCCTCCCCCCCCCCTCCCTCTCCCCCTATCTCCGTCCTGATATGCTTTTAAAGCGGGCAGATTTTAGTAATTAATATTTAAGATTAGAGGTCAGGGGAACGTCATGCTAAAAAGGGGGGGGGGGGAGTAGGGAGGAGGGGGGGAAAAGGGGGGGAGTGGGGGGGAATAAAAGGGGAGGGGGTTAGAGGGAGAGGGGGGAGGGGGTCAAGCTGTCAGAAAAGGGCCGACCCTTTGCATTCGTAACCACAATGCAGGGGTTTCGAACGGCGAAAAATGCTTTTTCCCCCGATTATGGAATCGGAAAAGGGGGGATTAGTGAGCTGTTGTCGTTTTCCTTCTCCATTTTCCTCTCTCTCTCTTCTCTCTTTTCCTCAGTCATCCCCTCTCATCTCACCCTCCTCTCTCCTCT
The DNA here is from genome assembly GCF_019202785.1 of Penaeus chinensis. NCBI lineage: Eukaryota > Metazoa > Arthropoda > Malacostraca > Decapoda > Penaeidae > Penaeus > Penaeus chinensis. Next base: position 6,285,052 of record NC_061846.1, read on the forward strand.
TTTTCCCTCTCTCTTCACCCTCTCTCTCTTCCTCTCCCCTCTCCTCCCTCTCTCCTCTCCTCTCTCTCTCCTCCTCTCTCCCCTATCTCTCCCTCTCTTTCTCTCCGTCAACTCTCTCTCCATTCTTTCTCCCCTCTCTCTCTCCTCTCTCCTCTACTCTCTACGTCCTCTCTCTCTTCTCTCTTCTCTCTATCTCTCTCTCTCTCTCTCTCAACTCCTCACCTCCTCTCTCTCCCCAAATCTCCCTCCATCAATCTCTCTCTCCCTTCTCTCTCTCTCTCTCTCTCTATCTAATCTCCCCATCTATCTACCGATCTCTTTTATCATTATTTTTTCTCTCTCTCTTTTTATTTATCGATTAACCTATTTATCTATCTATCTATCTATCTTTTTATCTCTGTCTCTCTCTTCTGTCTGCCTGTACCCTCTCTCTCTCTTTCTCTTTCCCCTTTCACCACACGGGCACACACACACACACACACATACATACATATATATATATATATATATATATATATGATATATAGTATAATGTAGAAATTATGTATGAAATGTATGTGCATATATATGTATTTTGTTTTTATATATATATATATATAATATATAAATAATATTTATATATTTATATATATATGGTGTGTGTGTGTGTTTGTGTGGTGTGTTTGGTGGGTGTGGGGTGTTTGTTTATGTATATAAAATGTTTTATATATATATATATAAATAATAAAATAATATGTGTGGGTGTGTGTTGTGTGTCTGTGTGCGTGGGGTGGCGTGTGTGTGTTGTGCGTGTGTGTGTGTGTTGTGTGTGGGTGGGTGTGTGTGTGTTGTGGTTATGTGGTGTTTTTATGTGTGTGTGTGTGCTGTGTGTGCGCCCTGTGTGTGTGTGTGTGTGTGTGTGTTTTGGGTGTGTGTGTGGTGTGTGTGTGTTGCGTGTGTGTGTGTGCGTGAACACACTCCTTCAATCTCTCTGTCGCTCTCTTTTTCCTCTCTTTCTCCTCCTAGATCGCCTAATTTAAAATCACGAAAGCAAACACGTGCTACGATAAAAAAGCGTAAACTTGTTTTTCTCCTTCCAAGAAATGCTGCGGCGCCCTTCTACTCTCTCGCTCGTGCACACAACATGCAAAGGGAAGCAACAAGTTGGTGCATCATAAAATACCATATCAAGTAGGTTATGCCTTTCTTCCTCCCCTCTCCCCTCCCCTCGCCTCCCCTTCCTCCCACCTACCCCCCCTCCCTCTCGCCCTTCCCCTTTCCATCTCCTCCCCTCCCTCCCCTCTCCTCGCCCTCCTCCACTCTCCTCCTCTTCCTCCCCTTCCTTCTCTCCCCTCCCCTTCCTCCCCTCCCTCCTCTCCTCCCTGTCTCTTATTCCTTTTTTTTTCTTTTTGCCTTTCATCTTTAGAATTTATTCTTGTTTTGGCGTTTTTCCCGTTCCCTTTTCTTTTACTTTCTTCATTTTTTTTGGAGGGGGGGAGGAGGGTCGCCTATATATTTGACATCTTGAAATACTTCTCCTTTTATGCCTCTCCTCCGATTTCCTTCCTTCCTCTCCCCTCCCTCCCCTCTTTCTCCCCCCTATCTCTTTTCTCCTCTTCAACTCTTTTTTTCCCTCTTCTCGTCTCGTCATCCCTCTTCCTTTTCCTCTTAAATTCTTCTTCCTCTTTAGCTACCCGGCGCTCTCCTCCACCCTGCATGCTCGTCCACCCTCCATTCTCCTCCACCCTGCAGGTTCGTCCACCGTACACCCTCGTCCAACTTACAGCCTCGTCCACCTTGTATTCTCATCCACCCTGTACCCTCAAGCCCATATTATCGACGTCCATTCTATTCCCTCCTCCACCCTGCACCAGTCTACACGGTCCTCCACCCTGCACCCTCGCCCAATTTGTACCCTCGTCTACCCTGTACCCTCGTCCCCACCTCTTCTCTCTCCTGCTCTGTCC
>NC_061846.1:6299953-6306438 GCF_019202785.1 Penaeus chinensis
GATGGAGGGAGGGAAGGAGGACGGCACGCAGAAGGAGGGACGGAGGGAGGGAAGGAGGGACGGAGGGACGGGAAGGAGGGACGGAGGGACGGGAAGGAGGACGGCACGCAGAAGGAGGGACGTAGGGAGGAAGAGGTACGGAGGGCGGAATCAACTAGGTCATTAATATTTGAGGGAAGGAGGACGGCACGCAGAAGGAGGGACGAAGGAGGGGAAGGAGGACGGCACGCAGAAGGAAAAAAAAGGGACGGAGGGGAGCGGGTAAGGGGGTCGGCACGCAGAAGGAGGGACGGCGGGAGGAAGGAGGGCGGCAGCTAGAAGGTGGAGGGACGGAGGAGGGACGGACGGAGGGGGACGGAGGGAGGGAGAGGAACGGGGTGGGAGAGAGGACGGCACGCAGAAGGAGGGACGAGGGAGGGACCGGAGGGACGGCACGCAGAAGGAGGGACGGAGGGAGGGCAAGGAGACGGTTAGGGGGACGGAGGGAGGGAGAGGAGGGGAGAGAGGGACGGCACGCAGAAGGAGGGACGGAGGGAGGGAAGGAGGGACGGCACGCAGAAGGAGGGACGGATGGAGGGAAGGACGGAGGGGACGGAGGGAGGGAGAGGAGGGGAGAGAGGGACGGCACGCAGAAGGAGGGACGGAGGGAGGGAAGGAGGGACGGCACGCAGAAGGAGGGACGGAGGGAGGGAAGGACGGAGGGAGGGAGAGGAGGGGAGAGAGGGACGGCACGCAGAAGGAGGGACGGAGGGAGGGAAGGAGGGACGGCACGCAGAAGAAGGGACGGAGGGAGGGAAGGACGGAGGGACGGAGGGAGGGAGAGGAGGGGAGAGAGGGACGGCACGCAGAAGGAGGGACGGAGGGAGGGAAGGAGGGACGGCACGCAGAAGGTGGGACGGAGGGAGGGAAGGATGGAGGGACGGAGGGAGGGAGAGGAGGGGAGAGAGGGACGGCACGCAGAAGGAGGGACGGAGGGAGGGAAGGAGGGACGGCACGCAGAAGGAGGGACGGAGGGAGGGAAGGACGGAGGGACGGAGGGAGGGAGAGGAGGGGAGAGAGGGACGGCACGCAGAAGGAGGGACGGAGGGAGGGAAGGAGGGACGGAGGGAGGGAAGGACGGAGGGACGGAGGGAGTGAGAGGTGGGGAGAGAGGGACGGCACGCAGAAGGAGGGACGGAGGGAGGGAAGGAGGGACGGCACGCAGAAGGAGGGACGGAGGGAGGGAAGGACGGAGGGACGGAGGGAGGGAGAGGAGGGGAGAGAGGGACGGCACGCAGAAGGAGGGACGGAGGGAGGGAGGGAAGGTGGGAGGGGATGGGGAGAGACGGACGGGGAGAGGGGATGGGGAAGAATGGTGGGAGGGAGAGGATAGGAAAGGACGGAGAGGATGGGGAGGGATGGAAGGAGGGAGGGAGGGGATGGGGAGGGAGGGAAGGTGGGAGGGAGAGGATGGGAAAGGACGGAGAGGATGGGGAGGGAGGGAAGGTGGGAGGGAGAGGATGGGAAAGGACGGAGAGGATGGGGAGGGATGGAGGGACGGAGGGAGGGAGGGAGGGAAGAAGGGACGGAGGGAGGGAGAGAGGGGATGGGGAGGGACGGAGGGAGGGAGGGAGGGATGGAATGTGATTTGAGGGAAGGAAGGGATAGGAAGAGGGGAGGAAGGAGGATGGGAGGGATGGGGAGGAAAAGAGGGGAGAAGGGAAGGAGGGAATGATGGGAAGGGAAGGGATGAAGGGATTAGAGGAAGTGAAGAAGGGAGGGAGGGAAGGATGGGAAGGGAGGGAGGGATGGGAGGGAAGGGAAGAAGGGATGGGAGAGAGGGAGGGAGGAAAGAGGAGGAACAATAGGAGAAAGGAGAAGTAAAGTAGGAAGGAGAAGAGGGGAGGAATAAAAGGAATGGAAGAAGGGAGGGAAGAGAATAAGTGGAAGGAGGGAGAGGAGAGAGAAGGAAACAAGGAGGAAGTGGAGATATATGGAAAATAGAATGGGGGAGGACAGGAAAGGGAAAGAAGAAGGAGAGAAAGCGGGATAGAGGGAAGGAAGAGAGAAAAGGGAAGAAGGAGAGAAAGAATCAGGGAGTAAAGATAGCATGACGAAGGAGGGAGGGAAGGAGGGAGGGAGGAGAATATGGAGAAAAGGTAAGAAGAGGAAAGGGGGTGAGAGAGGAATGAAAGAAAGGGAAGATAAGAGTAAAGATAAGAAGAGAGGGAAGGAGGAAAGAGGCTGAAAAAATATGGAAGGCATTATGAGAATAAGAAGGAAGGAGGGAAGATAGGGAGGGAGAGAACGATGAGAGATGAAAAGAAAAGTAGGGAGGAAGACGAAGAGGAAGAAGGGAAGGAGGGAATAAAGAGGGAGGGAAGAAAGAGTAGGAAGGAGGGAAGGGAGGGAAGAAAAGAGGTGGAAGGAGATGGAAGTGAAGGAAGATGAAGGATGAAAAGAAAGAGTGGAATGGAAAGGTAGAATGAAAAAGGGAAAGAGGAAAGTGAGGAGAAAGAAGGAGACGAAGAAATAACGTGGAGAGAAAAAAAATAGAAGGAGGGAGAGTGGAGAGAGCGAAAGAAAGGAGAAAAAGAAGGGAAGAATAATCAAGAAGAAGGAAGGAGAGGGAAAGAAACGGGAGAGAGATAATGAAACGAAGAAGACACACATGGAAAATAAGAGGAAGAAGCAAGAAAAGACAGAATAAAATAAAACAAACACACAAACAAATAAAAACAAAACAAAAATCTAAAAATAAAAAAAAAACATAACTTCTACTTATATTTCCTCACTGTAATAAAGTTACATAACGCAACTGATAAGATATTTCAAAACTCAAATCTCGCTGCGTGTATTTAGTGTGTAGTCTTGAGTAAGCAAAGGTATAATTTGTGTTATTATTATTATTATTATTGTATTTCCTGCAGGGTCTTTAAATGATTTGGGCGAAAGAGTCAGCGAAAAGTTATTATTGTTGGTGATAAAGATGAGGAAAAAATGATATGGATATACATATATATATATATATATATATATATATATATATATATTTTTTTTTTTTTTTTTTTTTTTTTTTTTTTTTTTCCCTTCCTCCTTCCCTCCTTATTAAATTCTCTCTATCTCTCCCTTCCTCCTTCCCTTCCTCCTTCCCTCCTCATTAAATTCCCTTCCTTCCTTCCTTCCTCCTCATCCCATCCCCCCTACCAATACCTTCCTCTTTCCCTCCTCAACTCCTTCCTTTATTCCTTCCTACCCCCTCCCTTCTTCCTTTCCTTCCTCATCTAATTCTCTCTTTCCCTCACTTTCTTCCTCCTGTCCTTCTTTCCTCCTCTTCCCACATTCCATCCCTTCCTCCCTTCCTCCTTCCCTCCTTGTCTCCCTCCCTTTATTCCTTCCTCCCTTCCTCCTTCCTTCCTCGTCTCCCTCCCTCCACCCCTTCCTTACCCCTTCCCTCCAACCTTCTCTAACGGTGTGGTGCCTTCTGAGGGAGGGAGGGAGGGAGGGAGGGAGGGGGGGATGGAGAAGAAGGAGGGAAGGGAAGGTCTCTCTCTTTCTCTCTCTCTGTCTCCCTCTGTCTCTATCTCTCCTTCGCTCTCTCTCTCTCTCTCTCTCTCTCTCTCTCTCTCTCTCTCTCTCTCTCTCTCTCTCTTTCTCTCTCTCTGTCTCTATCTCTCCTTCGCTCTCTCTCTCTCTCTCTCTCTCTCTCTCTCTCTCTCTCTCTCTCTCTCTCTCTCTCTCTCTCTCTCTCTCTCTCTCTCTCTCTCTCCCTCTGTCTCTATCTCTCCTTCGCTCTCTCCTTATCTCTCTTACGCTCTCTCGCTCTTTCCCTCTGGATCACTTGATTATGTTATCATCCCGTTCATGTTCTCTCTCTCTCTCTCTCTCTCTCTCTCTCTCTCTCTCTCTCTCTCTCTCTCTCTCTCTCTCTCTCTCTCTCTCTCTCTCTCTCTCTCTTTCTTTTTTTTCCTCATATACTCTCATATACTCTTTCCCGTCCAAACCACGATTAAACAAACCACCACCTACAACAATAAAACAGACGAACAAACAGATCAACAACAAAAAAAACAGGTCATATAAACAACAGATAAACGCCGAGAAACAAAAAAAACAACAAAAATAAATAAAAAGAGAACAAAAAAATCTTAAAACACAAAAGCGTCCGGACCGATATATCCCCGAGAGAGAGAGCAGGTCGACTGGCCCCGTGGTTAACAATATCACACCTCTCACTATGGAGTTTTTTTGCCCAGGGTTTACCACTCAATTAATCAGATTCATAACCTGTCATTTGCCGCAGCTACGGGCTCGGCGATCGTACAGCTTCTCTGGGTCTTTCTTTTGAGGTTATTTTGTGTGTGAGTGTGTCTGTCTCGCTCTGTGTGTGTGTGTCTCTTTCTTTCTCTCTCTCTTTCTCTCTCTCTGTCTATCTCTTTCTCTCTCTATCTCGCTCTGTGTGTGAGTCTCTCTCTCTCTCTTTTCATCTCCTTTCATCATTATACTCTTTCATTTCTCTCTTCCTTTTTTTCATTTCTCTTCCTCTCTTTCCCTCTCCTCCTCCTCCTCCTTCCTCCTTCCCACTCCTTAGCTCCCTCCTTCTTCCTCCTTCCCTCCTCCTCTTCTCTCTGTCTCTCCACCGTTATCCTTTAATCTTCCCCCCTCCCCCCTTCCCTCTCCGCTTATCATTCTCCCTCCCCCCTCCCCCCTATGCACCTTCTCTCCGCCTCCCTTACCCACTCTTCCCCACCTCCCCGACCCCTACCCTTTCTCCCCTCCCCCATCACCTATCCTTACCCACTCCTCCCCCCCCTTCTCTACCCCCACTCCGTCTCCCCACCTCCCCCTCTGCTCTTTCTCCCCACTTCCATTCCCCCCCTCTTACTCCCTCCACCCCTCCACCCCCACCCCCCTCCATTTCCATCAACCAGAACCATTTGTCTTGTGTTAACAGCTTCATGGCAGGAAAGTTTCAGTTTTGAAGGGCATAGGTGGGGTCAGGAGGGGAAGGGGGAGGTGGGGAAGGGGGAGGGGAAAGGGGGGGGGAGAGATGGAAGTGGGAGGGGAGGGAAGGAAAGGGGGGGAGAGGAGAGAGGGAAGGGGGGGGGAGAGGAGAGAGGAAAGGGGGGAGAGGAAAGAGGGAAGGGGGGGAGAGAAGAGAAGGAAGGGGCGAGGAAAGGAGGAGAAGGGGAATAGGGAAGGGGAGATAGGAGGAAGGAAGGGAAAGGGAAAAGGAGAGAAGAAGGAGGGAGGAATGTGGGAGGAGAGTCGAAAGAGAGAGAAAATGGAAAGGAGAGAAGGAAGAAAGTGGGAGGGGAAAAGAAGAAAAAATATGGAAGAAGGGAAGGAGAGAGGGAAGAAGAGAAGGGAAGGAGAAGAGAAAGAAGCAAGGGGAAGAGAAGGGAGAGGGAAAGAGAGAGACTAGGACCAAGCCACGACCTCATTCGCGAAAGAAGGGAGACAGAGAGAGAGGAAGACGAAGAAAGGGAAGGGAGGAAGACGAAGAAAGGAAGGATGGAGGGAAGGAAGAAAGAAAGGGGGGAACAAGACAGAAAGGGAGGAAGACGAAGAGAGGGAGAGAGGCACAGAGGGGGGAGAAGAAGAGAGACAGACAGACAGACAGACAGACAGACAGACAAACAGACAAAAACAAAAAAAAATGAAAATAACGAACAGGGAATTTTAAAAAATATGTGGAGAGTAAAGGGAAAAACAAGCGAATGGGTGAGCGAATGGAGTGAATAATGAAATAATGAAAGGTGAGAAAGAATTTGGAGAGATAAATTACGAGAGTCTGTGATGATGAAGAAAGAGGAACAAGAAGAAGAAAATAAAATATGTCTGAAGTGATAGAGAGAAAGAAAGAAAAGAAAAGAAAAGAAAAGAGAATGGGATAAAATGATAAAAGGGATGATAGAAAGAAAGAAAGAAAGAAAAGAAAAGAAAGAAAAGAGAATGGGAAAAAAGACAAAGGGGATGAAAGAAAGAAAGAAAGAATTAAATAAAGAAAAAAAAGAAAAGAAAAGAGAATGGGAAAAAATGACAAAGGGGATGATAGAAAGAAAGAAAGAAAGAAAGAAAAGAAAGAAAGAAAAGAGAATAGGATAAAATGACAAAGGGGAGGGAAGCAAAACAAAGAAAGAAAGAAAAAAAAAAGAGAATGGGAAAAAATGACAAAGAGGAAGATAGGAAGCAACGAAGAAAAATGGGTGAAGATAATCGAATAAAACGAAAAATTGTGGAGAAGGAACGAAAAGAATCGAGATGGAATGAGAGGAAAAGGGTAGAAGAAGGAAGGATGATAAAGAGACGTCGAAGGCCAAAGGAGACAACGGAGAGGCGCTGCAAGGGAAGAGGCAAGTGCAAGAAATGGAAGGGAAACAGAAGAAGAAGAAGAGAAGAAAATGGTGAAAATATAACACACATATATATTATCTATATATATATATTATATATATATATTATATATATATTTATATATATATATGTTATCTTATATATATTTT
>NC_061846.1:6316538-6319038 GCF_019202785.1 Penaeus chinensis
AGAGAGGGAGAAGAGGGAGGAGGGAGAAGAGGAAGAAGGGGGAGAAGGAGGGATAGGAGGGAGAGGAGGAAGAGAGAGAGAAGGGGGAGGGGGGAGAGAGGGAGAAGGGAGAGAGGGAGAAGGGAGAGAGGGAGAAGGGAGAGAGGGAGAAGGGAGAGAGGGAGAAGGGGACAAGAGAGAAGAGGGAGAAGGGAGAGAGGGAAAAGGGGAGAAGGGAGAGGAGGGAGAGAGGGAGAGGAGGGGGAGAGGGAGAAGGGGGAGGGGGGGAAAGAGGGAGAGTAGGAGAGGAGAGAGAGAGAGAGAGAAGTGATAAGGGGGAGGGGGAGAGGGGGGAAGAGGGGAAGGGTCTGATTATTATTATCGTGTGGTTATCGCACCTCTACCGCCATGGGTGAGAGAGAGAGAGAGAGAGAGAGAGAGAGAGAGAGGGAGGGAGGGAGGGAGGGAGGGAGGGAGGGGAGAGAGAGAGAGAGAGAGAGAGAGAGAGAGAGAGATAGAGAGAGAGAGAGAGAGAGAGAGAGAGAGAGAGAGAGAGAGAGAGAGAGAGAGAGAGAAGGAGAAACGAAAGACCTATACATACCAAGAAGTAGACCATCATAACAAAACAAAGACCCCCAAAAATAAGAAAAACAGAAAACAAACAAACAAACAAACACGAAGGCAACAGGACGCCGGCAAAACCCGCCGGCGGACGCGATCGATTCCCGAACCGCAACAAAGACATTTCTGTTTTTGTTTACGGCGCCGATAACACAAGCAATGATCGTTGTCGGAGGCGAGAGTACTGATTTCCAACACACCGTAATTGGCAGGGCAACGCTGGCCTGGGAAATGGCCAATTACACGCAGATTAGCGAGTGTGTGAAGTCGGGGACAATTGTGTTTGGTGCGACTGAAAGGGTTAAACACTTATTTCATTGTTTTTTTTTTTTTTTTTTTTTTTTTTAATCTCGTACCTCTGAACTAAGTGTTATAATGTTGTAAAGAGCGAGATCAGCTGATATCTATATTTTTTTTTATGATTATGATTATTGTTGTTTTTTTTCTACTTATTTCAAGGGTGTTGATATCAGCTAGTATCTTATTTTACTTTTTTATTTTATTTTGGTAAATAATTTTTTTTTCTCGATTACATATATTTTTGTTTTGTGTTTTTTGTTTGACCTTTGGTTTCATGCCATAAATCAACAAAACTGTTATCATTATCCTTGTATCTTATTGTTTAACATTCAAGTAAGTACAGGCGAGTCATAGCGCATTTATAGTTTTTTTTCTCTCTTTTTGCCTTTTAATAAATGAATTTTCGGCTGCAAGGTGACACATAAAATCACTCTTAGATAAATGTATCTTACTGGCCGTACGTAATTCTTCGTAATTCCAACCAAAATGAACTTTACCAGATGTTCTCACTACCGTTTTTCTATGATTAAGACTAATTGCATTAAATTTTTCTCAATGTCTTTTTTTCCAATTTTTAGTGGAATATTTTCCTCGGCCATATCTTCATCTTGGACCTTGGAGTCTCGGTGTAATTTTTATTCTATTTTATTTTATCTTTCCGTTCCTTCTTCGCTGAATGTTTCTTGGGAATCAACGTAAATTTGGGCTTGTCTCTAGAAAAAAAAAAAAAAAAAATGCTACTGAATTACCACTTTCGCAAAAATTTCACCGCATTGCAAATCCTGCCGCTTTTAATCCGAAGGCTCTGTCACCGCACTCGCATCCTTTTCTCGTAATGGCGGTAACTGTATCCTAGTGTTACAGTTTCTCGACGTTGCTCCCATTTAAATCTCATGTTTGGTCGTGATGTCTTTCTCTCATGCGATATTTTCCCTCGGATTCGCTCGGGTGTTTTGGTCGTGGGTTAAGCTATTTTCCCTCGGATTCGCTCGGGTGTTTTGGTCGTGGTTTAAGCTATTTTCTGCATTATCCGTTTAAGCGTTCCTTTGTGTTTTTTAATATTAGGTTTAGTCTCTTATTCTTAAAGGATAGTCTCTACCTTAGCTGTAAAGGATAGTATCTCCCTTAGCTTTAAGGGCCAGTCTCTCCCTTAGCTTTAAGGGCCAGTCTCTCCCTTAGCTTTAAGGGCCAGTCTCCCTTAGCTTTAAGGGCCAGTCTCTCCCTTAGCTTTAAGGGCCAGTCTCTCCCTTAGCTTTAAGGGCCAGTCTCCCTTAGCTTTAAGGGCCAGTCTCTCCCTTAGTCTCTCTACCAGTTTTCAGGGCCAATCTGTCGCCTAGTTTTAAGGGCCAGTCTTTCTCCTAGTTTTATTTATGAGAGCAGTCCTTTTCCTAGTTTGGACTCTTAATATAGACATTTGGGATTTCACTCTGGGTGTAAATTTGTCGGGTTTAGACTTACGGAGATGTTGGAGTTTTGACAATGAGGCGTAAATATTACCGTTTATTTTTTTATTTGATTTTATTTTTTTAAATTTTTTTTTGGTCAAATGAACCGGTTGGAAATTACTGGGTAAGGTATGAATATGATCTTTGAGTTTTGT
>NC_061846.1:6341538-6344038 GCF_019202785.1 Penaeus chinensis
GAGAGAGAGAGAGAGAGAGAGAGAGAGAGAGAGAGAGAGAGAGAGAGAGAGAGAGAGAGAGAGAGAGAGAAAGAGGGAGAGAGAGAGAGAGAGAGAGAGAGAGAGAGAGAGAGAGAGAGAGAGAGAGAGAGAGAGAGAGAGAGAGAGAGAGAGAGAGAAAGAGGGAGAGAGAGAGAGAGAGAGAGAGAGAGAGAGAGAGAGAGAGAGAGAGAGAGAGAGAGAGAGAGAGAGAGAGAGAGAGAGAGAGAAAGAGGGAGAGAGAGAGAGAGAGAGAGAGAGAGAGAGAGAGAGAGAGAGAGAGAGAGAGAGAGAGAGAGAGAGAGAGAGAGAGAGAGAGAGAGAAGAAAGACAGGAAGAGTAGAAGAAATATAAGCATAATAAACGATAACAAACACATAACAACGACTAAAAATGTACCCGATTCTATTGCTTCTCTCCCCCTCTTTCTACCCCCCCTCCCCCCTCTCCCCACCGGCCCGAAAAACTCTATAATTCCTTTCTATTTCGTTAATTCTTTGCAATACCCTCGCTTCCTCCCCTAATCTGCCAACTTTTGCATGATTTTTTTCCTCATTCATACCCTTTCCTCTCCCTTCGTCCCTCCTCTTACCGTCTCCTCTTCCTCTCTCTCTTTCCCTCCTGTCTCCCCTTCTCTCTCCTCTCCTCTTCTCTCTCTCTCCCTCTCTCTCTTTCTCTTTTTCTCTCTCTCTCTCTCCCTCTTTCCCTTTATACCTTCCCCTACCGCGTCTCTATCCCCCTCCCCCCCTTCCCCTCCCTCCCTATCCCCTACCTCCCTGGTCTCTACCCCCCATCCCCTCCCCGCGTCTCTATTCACCCTCCCCCTCTCCCCCCCCCCCACCCCCCTCATACACACACACGACAGAGACATCATCCTAATCAGTGCCTCTGTCACGTGATCATCAACCTATGAATTTTTTCCTCGTTAAGGGCTGGGGAGGAGGGGGGGGGGGGGGGGGGAGGTGGGGAAGGGGGGGATGGAGAGAGGAGGAGGACGGAAGGATGGAGGGGAGGATGGAGGGGGAGGTGGGGAAGGGGGGATTGGAGAGAGGAGGGGGTGGGGAAGGGGGGGATGGAGTGGGAGGGGGGGTGGAGAAAGGAGGAGGACGGAGGGGGAGGGGAGGTGGGGAAAGGAGGAGGATGAAGGGAATGAGAGGATGGAGGGAAAGGGGAAGTGGAGAAGGGGAGTGAATGGGAAGGAGGAGGATGGAGGGGGAAGGGAGGTGGGGAAGAAAGTGAAGAGGAATGAAGGAAGAGGGAAGGGGGGGAAGAAGTGGGATATGAGAGATAGGAAGAGGGAGAAGATAGGGGGAAGAGGCAGCTGTTGGGGTCGAGAAGGGAGGGATAGGGGGAGGAGGGATAGGAGGAGGAGGGATAGGGGGAGGAGGGATAGGGAGAGGAGGGATAGGGGGAGGAGGGAAGGATAAAGAAGAGGGGATGCGGGGGGGAGGGGGTCGGATCGGAAGTTGGCGTGCGGGCGTGAGGGGAGAGGAAGTGAAGGGGGGAGAGGGAAACAGAGAGGAGAAGGGGTGGGGGGGGGGTGAGCGGTACACGGGAATGGGGGGACTTTAATAGGAAGGAAGGAGGAAAGGAGGAAAAGAGAGATAATAAAAGAGAGGTGAAGCAAAAGGGTTTCGAAGGGGAGAGGGAGAGAGGGAGAAGAGAGGAGAGAGAGAACAGAGGAGGAGAGGGAGAGAGAAGAGTAAAAGGGGGTGAGGCAAAGGTGTAATAGAGGGGATAGGGAGGAAAAAGAGAGGAGAGGAAGTGGAGAGAAGAACTGAAGCATAGATGGAAAAGACGGAGAAAAGGAGGGAGAATAAAAGGCAGGTGAAGCAACGTGGTTAAGAAGGAGAGGAGAGGAGAGGAGAGGAGAGAAATGGGGGAAAGAGAATGGCATGAAAGGACATGAGACAAAAGTGTAATAGAGGAGAAAGAAAAGAGAAGGAAGGGAAAGGAGGAGAAGAAAATGAAAAGCACGAAATAAATGAAAGAAACAGAAGCAATTAATAAAGTATTTGGAAGAAGGAAGAGAGGGCGAACCCAAGGAAAGGAAAAGGGGGAGAAGGAGGATAAAGGTGAAAACGAAGACTGGAAAGAGGTAGATGAATAACAACGAAATAAAAAGAAGAAGAGAAGGGAAAGAACCAAGAGAAGAAATAAGAGAGGAAAGAAAGGCGGACAGAAGGATTGACAGAAAAAGAGGAAATAAAATGGGAAGGGAGAGAAAGAGAGAGAAAGATGGGGGAGAGGGAAAGGTAAGACAGGAAAAGAGACGAAAAGAAAGAAGCATTGAAAAGGGAAGAGAGAGAAGAGAGAGAAGGGTTAGGGAGAGGGGAAGGAAAGACAAGAGAAGAGAAGAAAAGAAAGAAGAATTGAAAAAGGGAGTAGAGAGAGGGGAGATAAAAATGGGAGAGAGAAGAAGATTGGATAAGTGAAACGATAGAGACGGAGAAAAAACTGTGGATAAAGGAGAGGGGAGAAG
>NC_061846.1:6356538-6374038 GCF_019202785.1 Penaeus chinensis
GGATGGGGGGGGAGGAGAAGGAGGAGGAGGAGGGGGAGGAAGAGGAGAGGGATCTTATCAATGACAAATGAAAGATATATTAAGTAACACGAGGAAGATATAGATTACCCTAAAACACGCCAGCCTGGAGCTATCAAACAATTTTTTTTCTTCTTTTTTTTCCCGCCGTTCCTTATCTCTCCGTTGCACACCTGCCATCTGGTGGAAACGAGATCGCATCCTTTGCAAGTTGAATGAAGGCATGTGAGTTGCAAGCTATATTAGAGAGAACATGGAAGGAATATTAATTGCAGAGATGATTATGCAATGCCGGAGTGATTTTGAGGGCGTCTTCGTCGTTAGAGGAATGAATGACTGATTATTTTATATTTTATTGATGATATTAGTGATGATAATAATGATGGTGATTATGTTATCGGTAAAATTGCAATTGATGATAGACCTACCAGGATAACGATTAAAAGAAAAATACTTATGATAATAACAAGGATTATTGCAGGATAATAATGATAATGATGATCTTAATCGTATTTATAAGGATAACAAAATATGTGATGTTATTAAAAAATATCGTTAGTAATAACTTCATCTTTACTATTGCAACTTTATTTTCAACGAAAGTATCATTTTTTTGTATCTACGAACTATGTCATTACTTTTTACTAGTTTTACATTTATTACTATTTCATTGCATGTAATATATACTACCCCTGATATCTTTAATAACATAGTATTATAACTGCAACATTTCCCAACAGCAAGATAAGATCCTCATTTGCATAAATCAAAATAATGATATTAACGATAATGTTGATAGTAGTTGTAATGCTTTAATAATAGCTGTAATGTGGTTGGCATATATGACAGTGCTAATATTAATAGTAATAATTAATGATAATGATAATGATAATGATAATGATAATGATAATAATAATAATAATAATAATAATAAAAATAACAGTAATAATAATAATAATAATAATAATAATAATAATAACATTAATAATAATAATAATAATAATAATAATAATAATAATAATAATAATGATAATAATAATAATAATAATAATAATAATAATAATAATAATAACAATAATAATAATGAAAACAACAAATGAAAAAGTACATAAAATCAGTCTAGTTTAATGATAATAATAGCAATGACAATGATAATGATGATGACAAAGGATATTAGTAATGATGGTACTAATAATAATGATAGCAAAAGTAAAAATGTAAACACAATAATAATAATAATAATAATAATAATAATTATAATAATAATAATAATAATAATAATAATAATAATAATGATAAAACAATGATGAGAAAAGGAAAAAAAAACAAAAAAAAGTAATACTGATAATGTTAATAATATTAATACTAATACAAATTCTAATACGAGTTACAATAATAACTATGAAAATGATGATAGCAATGCTATTAAAAGTAGTAAAATATATATAATAATGATAATAATAATAATGATTATAATAAAAAAAAATAATAGTAACTGTAATAAGTATGATTACAATAATATAACAATAATGATAATCTAAGAGTAGTAGTAGTAGTAGGAATATTATTAATAATGATAATAATAATAATAAAAATAATAATTATCATTATTGTTATTATTATTATCATCATTATTATTATTATTATCATTATCATTATTATTGCAGATAATAATGAAAATAATGATAATAATAATAAAAATAATAATTATCATTATTGTTATTATTATTATCATTATTATTATTATTATTATTATTATCATTATCATTATTATTGCAGATAATAATGAAGATAATGATAATAATAATTATTATACTAACAACACCAGTAACAAGAACACTAACACTAACAATAAAAATAATAGTGATACCGATAATAATCATAACAATGATAATGAATATCAGGATAATACTAATAGCGGTAATGATGACGCTAATAGTAGAAGTGATGATGATGATGATAATAATAATGATGACAATATATCATTACCTAGTTTAAATCAAGAACATTTGCATGCGCAGGCAACTTTGTTCATATTCTTTATGTTGGTGCTAGAGCAATATTAATAGGGTGTTCCTTTAAGCCAACCATTTTGGACGTAATCTTGGGTGTTTGATCAATCTGGGATGCAAGGAATATTCTAGATTTGGTTATGGTGCCTTATTTTCACATTATATTAAAAATAAAGGTTTATGTGTATGTTATTGTTTGTCCACTCGCTTTTTACTGTTGCTTTATTATGATACTATTGTTCTGAGATGCAGAATGTATTTTGTTTTGTCAATGGACGAGGCAGTTAGTGGAATATAACCCTATTATTGCTATTTGTTATGTTCCTGTGATGCTATATTTCGTTTTATTTTTTTTTTATTATTTTTTTTTTTGATTGATTAATATTGGCTATGTCCTTTTGTAATACTGAGATACATTTTTGTCTTTTGTTCAGTATCATATCGGATATTTATTATTAGATAATACTGCAGGCATTCCCTCACAAAGAACGGAATTTTGTGGTACTGGTTAGCATTTCAGTTAAGTTTATTATTTTTTTGTTATGTAGGTGAATGGATCTTTATACAGTTTTATTGTTTATGTATTATGCTCAGTTTATACATTATTTCAGGTTGAAATAAAAATTATATATCTCTAATGACGCGCAAAACAAAGATTTTAATAATGATAGTAACGATAAAGATAATGAACATGACATGATAATTATGAAGAATTATAATCATGATCGTAATAATAATAGGAATACCAGCTGAATGACAAGCAACACCAATACAACAGCAAAAACAATAGTATATTATTTATGATACTGATAATGATAATATTAACAACTATAATAACATAACAAAATAATAATGATGATGATGATGATGATGATAACAACAACAACAATAATAATAATAATAATAATAATAATAATAATAATAATAATAATAATAATAATAACAGAAATACTAACAATAATGATAATAATTACAAAATGATAACAAGTATGATAACGATATAACATGGTAATAACAATGTTAATAACAGTGATGATAATTCTAACTATACCAATGACAATGATATAATCATTATCATCACCAATATTACCCCCCATTACCAATAAGGATGATATTGGTAGTGATCGTAATTATAATGACACTAGTTTCTCGCTAACAAAGGCACAGAGCTTGTTAGTTAAGTGTTAGCAGTAACATCACTCATTAATTGTTGGCGAGACAGTTATGGTGATAGCGTTATTTTAGAGCCTTGTTATCTCTCAAAGATTGATATATTTGTAATTATCGCGGCTGGTGGATTAGGTAGATATTCCTGAAGTATGATCTATAGTATTTACAATCAAAACACACGGTTTCTCTGTCTGTCTGTCTGTCTGTCTGTCTGTCTGTCTGTCTGTCTGTCTGTGTCTCTCTATCTATCTATCTATCCATCTATCCATCTATTTATATATATATATTCCATGTATATATAAATACATACATGGGGGATCCCGTGGGAAGTCGGTGGAAAGCGTATGGGTGAATTCGCCTGCAACATGCCTTTTAAAAGTAAAATGCGAAGTAATAATTCATAACAATAATGAAAAATAAAAAAGAGGAGTAAGAACCATATTTTCAATGACAGCAAACAGAATACCCCGAATAAGTCACGGAAGGTTCGCCCTGCCGTTGCGCGAACGAACGAACGAACGAACGAACACTGTCCTAAGCGCTCGAACACGCACAGAGACGGCCGTACGAACCAAAAACCTTCTTAACGGCCACCAGACCCTTCCAATCGCTATATAAACGTCGCCTCTTCCCAGGCATTGCATTCCTAACCGACTGCTTCACCCATTACAAGATTCTGTGCATTTAGAGATACAAATTAGGCAAGTCTTACCGTCGAACGGTAGGGTAGGTGGGAACTGACGAACTTTGGTCGAACTTCGGCAGCTTAGACGCGATTATTGCACTTCACTGAACTTAGTATTATTACTGAGGTCGTAACAATTTCACTAAGAGTTCGTTTGTATCATATAATTTGGGGAAATTCGGAAACACAAACAGCACAATGAACAAAATTCACTTTCGGAACGAGCACTGTAACAACAGAATTGTCAAATTTGCCGGTAGATGGCTGCACATCAGGGCTGCCTGGTTTCCGTAGCCTTGATTACCGACATTTTCTTTCAATCAATATCGAGCGGATACTAGTGAATAGGATATAACAAGTATTTATAATAAAAAAATGCGTTCGTAATGATATAGAACGCATGGCATATTTGGAAAATGTACGTTCAAATAAATGCGTATTTTATTATGATTTCATAGAAATTAATAGGCATGAATATACTGAAATACAGCCCGATGTAAGTTGTTCGTTTCGAGGCGTGGGAAGGCTGGACAAAAGTCGGAATATGTAAATAACTTATTTTGACTTCAGGCATCTGCAGATTAATTTCAATATCAATAAATGTAATTTCTATTGCCTACAACGCTTAGATTTTAGTTTTTCTCCAAGTCGGCTCGGACATTTGGTATCCTTGAAAAAAAAAAAAAAAAAAAAAAAAAGGCCACAATAATGTAGTTCTCAATCAACAATCAAAATATACTTGTAGTTTCTTAACTCCTAAACTAATCATTTGTGTTTTTGTTTGAAGCTACGGGATTTACATGAGTTGATTTACAGCGGCCTTTATATAAAACCAAATAACCGGCTTCTCCATAACAAGCAAAGTCCACACTAGTTTTGGCTCTAGAGAAAGCTAAAGAATCTCGGTGGATATGCTTGTTATTAATGCTTGTGTGAAAGAAGAGTTTTGAAAGGCGTTCTGGACACGCTGAATCTGAACTGACCTGATTCAGAATGAAACTCTTCGTTACATATAAATCATGGATCTTAACTATAACAATAGAACAGAAATAGGCACTAATGGTAGAGTGTTCGAACATTCTCTCGAGTATTCCGATGTCGCTTCGAGTGTTCGGATGTCACTCGGATAGTCATCAGCTGACGTGTTTGTAATCCAGGTGACTACACTGCCATTGATATTTTTTATTAATAATGATGATGGCAACAACAATAACAAGAATACTAATGATACAACAACAACTACTCTACTACTTCTAAATAATGATATTGATAATAATGATGATGATAATAATTATGATGATAACGATGACAATAATGATTATGAATATGATATTAACAATGATAATAGCGATGATATTGATAATACAGATAATGATAAAAACAGCAACATCAACAACAACATTAATAGTAATTATAATGGTAATAATAATAATGATAATGATAATCATAATAATAGTAATGATAATAATAATGATAATAACAGCAACAATAATGATAAAAATAAATGTAGTAATAATGTTAATGATAGTAGAATAACAGTGATGGTGAAAATAATAATAATAATAATAATAATAATAATAATAATAAAAATAATAATAATGATAATAAAATTAAAATGATAATGATAATGATAATCCAAACGATAATGATAATGACGATGATGATAATAATAGTATTGGAAATAATAATAATAATAATAATAACAAAAAGAATAATAGTATGATATCACAGTACTACTACTATTTCTACTACTAATGATAATAATAAGAATATAATAATAATAATAATAATAATAATAATAATAATAATAATAATGTTAATAGTAATGTTAATAATAATAATGAAAAATAAGAAGAATAATGATAATAGTAATAGTAATAATAAGAATCATGATGGTGATTATAATACTAATAATAATGATAATAATAATGATAATAATAGTAATAATAATAATGATAATAATGATAATAATAGTAATAATGATAATGATAATAATGATAACAATAAAAACAGCAATGATAATAATAATGATAATAATGATAATAATAATAACAATAATAATAATAAATGATAACATATTATCCTTTCTATAAGAAGGATAAAAAAAAAAAAAAAAAAAAAAAAAAAAAAAAAAAAAAAAAAACACAAGAAGAAACAGAAGAAGAAGAAAGAAGTACCGAAGTAAAAAAAATATAAAAAAAATAAAAAATCTTCAATTTTTATGCCATCATATTTCACACATCTGACGTCATAAAATCAGCTTCCATAATTAAACGCAAAAATTCACAATTGAACGTAATATCACGTAATGTTCGCTGTTCATTCGGTGTCAATCATTAAGGTATTAATTCCGCTGACTCATTAAAGCCGATAAAGGACTTGTGATTTATAAGCCAATTACAACACAGTGTCTTTGATGATGTTATAAATAAAGTATAGATTTACCGAAGCATTTGATTGTGAGAGGTGCCGGATGGTATTTTTTTTTTCTTTTTTCATTGGCTTTAACTAGATGGATGATTTTATTTATTTACTTATTTTCTTGAAGGATTCAAATTGGGAAGTTACAGATTGTTATTATTATTATTATTATTATTACTATAAATGTTATCATTATTATTATTATTATTATTATTATTATTATTATTATATTATAACCATCAGTATTATCATTATCATTGTTATTAACATCAACATTATCATTACCATTATTATCATTGCTATTACTATTATTATTACTATTATTATTATTATATTATTACCATTACCATTGCTATTATTATTATTATTATTATTATTATTATTATTATTATTATTATTATTATTTTCATCATTATTATTATTGTTGTTGTTGTGGTTGTTGTTATTAATGCTCTTAGTGTTGTTGGTGTTGTTGTTATCACTATCATTATCGTTATTTTTATTATTATATATTACGAAGGCATATATTCACTAGAACACACATACGCACTCGCAAACACACGTACCAGGACACATACACTCATAGATGAAGATAGGCAGAGATGGATATATAAATATGGAATAATATATATATATATAGACAGACAACAAGAAAAAAATAAAATAAAAGCAAAAGAGAGAAGAAAAGTCAAAGGGAAACGAAAAAGCAAAAGCAAAAAAGAAACGAGAGAGAGAGAGAGAGAGAGAGAGAGAGAGAGAGAAAGAGAGAGAGAGTGAGAGAGAGAGAGAGGGGGGAGAGAGAGTGAGAGAGAGAGAGAGAGAGAGAGAGAGAGGGAGAGAGGGAGGGAGGGAGGGAGGGAGGGAGGGAGGGAGGGAGGGAGGGAGAGAGAGAGAGAGAGAGAGAGAGAGAGAGAGAGAGAGAGAGAGAGAGAGAGAGGGAGAGAGGGAGGGAGGGAGAGAGAGAGAGAGAGAGAGAGAGAGAGAGAGAGAGAGAGAGAGAGAGAGAGAGCGAGAGAGAGAGAGAGGGAGAAAGCGAGAGAGAGAGAGAGAAAGAGAATAAAAAAGAAAAAAAAAACATAATCAAACAGACAAGTAAACACAAAGACACAAAGAAAGAAAGAAAAAAGAAAAAAAGAAAAAAAAAAAAAATTGCCTTAGTCATAACACACCAATTTCCCTTCCTAACGAAGAGACTACAACTCTCAAGTAAATAATTATCCCAAACTAGCCACTTCAACCTTTAGTTTCCTCACTGTTCCTCATCGTAAGAAATGCATTTCGATAATATATAATCCCTAAAATAGATAAGATTTATTATATCACTACTAATATTATAATCTAAAATATTATCACAGGGAGCGAAAGGTTATCGTCAATTCTCAATTTAACTGTATAAGAGATGTAACTGTATAATGATAATACGAGTGATAACGGTTATATAATTAGTCACGTTATAATTAGTGTTATTTGTATCTTTGTTATCATTATCAATATTATCATCTTTATCCTTACTGTTACGATAATAACTATCGTTGTTATCATTATTATTATCATAATTACCATTATTATTATTATCCTTATTATGGTTATTATCATTATAATCACAATTATTATTACTATTTATCATTATCATCAACTTTTATTATCCTTAGTTTTATCCTTATTATCATTTTTATTCTTATTATTATCATTATTAATGTAATTATTGACATTATTATCATGACTATTATTATTATTATGGTTATTATTTTTATCATCATTATTATTGTCGTTATAATAATAATAATAATAATTATAATAATAGTAACAATTATTATTATCATTATCATAATAATAATAATTATAATGATTGTGATAATGTTAATGATTAATTATCCTAATTAGTATAATTTTATTGGTATTATCGTTATTACTGTTAGTGATTTCATTACCATCATTATCACCGTGGTCAAAGTTGTGATTATTCTTATTACCAGTGTAATAATTTTAGTATCGTTGATATCATCATCATAGTCTTTATACTACTGTAACTATCATTAACATTATCATTATAACTATTGTTAGTTTTACGGTCATCATCATTATCAAAATTATTACGATTATTAGTATCATTATTTTTATCATCATTAATATCTTTTCATTGTTGTTATCATCATTAATATCTTTTCATTATCATTATCATTGTTTTTGCTATTATTATGATAGCTATCTTTATTTCTATTGTTATCATTATCATCATAATCTTTACTATTAGTATTATTATCGTTATTATAACTATCATTACAACTATTTCTATCGTTGTGAACAATTGTGATAATTCCTTTTCATGGTCATAACGTCTTTTATTTATCTATTTATCTATTTCAGTGTTCTTCAGTAAGACTTTGCAATCTTATATGCCATTATCATTAATCGATAATAACATTCTCCCCTTCTACAATATTTTTATTATAACTGTATTAGTCTTATAATCAGTTTCTGTAAGATGTAGGAAAAAATGTATAATCTGAAAAAATAGAAAAACAAAAATATCTTATCTTAAATCGTAGCATGTTGACTATATATCTTGATTAATTAATCTGTATGTGCTTCCTGTTATTATAAAGTGAAGAAAAGATTATCTAGTGTGATAGGATATAAGCTGATGTATTGAATTATAAGCAGGAGAATGAATTAATTGATAGGTGTTTGAGTACCGGCATAGAAAAGTGAAACCGGGAGTGCATTCCGCGTAGACTTCTCACGCGACCCTACAATGGATATAGTAGTTATAGGAACTTTGGGGTTTATGATGATGATAATAATTATTTTGAGAGCATTCATTAGTATGGGAGATTTTAATGATCGTGATACCTTTATAGGAACACAAATTGCAAGAACAATAACAATAATAACGGTAATAATAGTGATTTTTTTTTTCATAAAGGTAATAACTACTGTGATATTGATAATAACGTTGTTGATGATGATAATAATGATTACATTTGCAATAGCACTTCGCAGAAATTAACTTTATCCTTATAACAGACGTCATTTATCCTCATAATAATAGAACATTTATCTCTCTCTCTCTCTACCTCTCTGTCTGTCTCTGTCTCTCTCTGTCTCTCTCTCTCTCTCTCTCTCTCTCTACCTCTCTGTCTCTGTCTCTGTCTTTCTCTCTCCACCTCTCTGTCTCTGTCTGTCTGTCTGTTTCTCTCTCTCTCTCTCTCTCTCTCTCTATCTCTCTCTCTCTCTCTCTCTCTCTCTCTCTCTCTCTCTCTCTCTCTCTCTCTCTCCGTCTATTATCTCGCGATCGGAAGGTAAAATGTTTGGTCTTTCACGTTATCCGCGTACCATCCTCATGCGGATATCTGCGGATGCGGCTTGCGGATTCGGATATTCGGTCCATGATAGTGGCCAATGAAAACGGATATATTTATAATACGAACAGGTTGATAGCCAAACTATCATAAAACTGAAGAAAATTATAATGATTACAGCAACTTTAATGATGATTACAATAATGATAACAAAAATATGATAGTAACAACGATAATGATTATATTGATGATAAGAGTAATGATAATAATGATATTGGTAATAATATAAACGATAATGACATTATTGATAATTTTGATAACGAATGCAACAACACCACCAATATCAATATGAATAGTATTGAAAAAAAAAAAAAACAGTTTTACAGATCCCACAAAAACATTCAATATTTGGCTAATTAATATACCACACACCAAACTGCGCAGTAAAACCTAAATAAATAAATCAAAACCCTTTCTCTATCCAGCTCTGAAAATCCACTCAGTCCACATACAATAAACAACGACCCCCCAAAAAAAAACAAAAAATAAAACAAGAACAGCAACTAAACCCCTTTCTCCCAAGCCATTAACATAAGCAAATAAATTATAAGATCCAGAAGACGAAAAACAAAACAATACAAAACAAAAAACAAAAGACGAACGCGATCGTGATTCTAAGCACGGCGTCAGATAACCATCGGCAATAAGAGGATCTAAGAGCCTTTATTGTTATTTCTCGACCGTCTTTTCTTTTTTTTCTTCTTCATTCTTTCTTTCTCTCTCTCTTTCTGTGTCTATAATTTATTGTCGTCTATTGTCTCGGATCAGGAACTCGTAGTGTAAAAGGGTTCTCTTTTGTGCCGCGTTCCCGTTGTTCAAGCACTTGCTCCGTTCCTGTGTTCCTGCGTTTAACGGGACGTGCTTTTGGACGAGTATTGCTCGGGATATCGAGTAGAGTATTTATTCATTCCTCTATCTTATTTATGAGCCGGTGTTCTTGCGATTTGTTCTTTTAATTGATGTGTTTATTATTCATATCTTTTTAGGCAAATAAATTTATGTATATCCATGTTTTATTGAATTATCTTTATCAGTTTGTTTAAATATCTACCTACAGTATATAGCAGTTACAGCGAAAAAGTCTAGATACAAATATATTGAATTAATTAGCTCATATGAATTGATATTAGATTGGAAATGTATTTCATTTTTATTATTTCTAATTTATCTTCATTTTTATTTTCTTCATTCTAAGTCAAATTAATTTATCTTATTATCACGATATTTTCTTTTTATTCTTATTATTTTATTGTTAAGGTGAAGTCATACACACTTGCACACACACACACACACACACATTTATATATATTCATTAATAATTCAAAATATATAATAACTCTTCTCCATTAACCTTTTGACAAAGAGAAAGAGACACAGAATCAGTAATGATAATAACATGCAAATGAGAATAAAGATAACGACATGCACCATTACTTAAACAAATACACTTGATAAAAAAACACCAGTTGCATTGATATCTAACCCATAATTTATATTATAATCATCATTACCATTATCATTATTATCAATATCATTATCATTATTATGATTTCTGTTATTATTATTATCATAAACATTATTATTATTATTACTATTATCATTACCATTATTACTATTATTATTATCATAACCATCATTATGATGATTCGTGACCGACGGTTGTCAACATCAATAATCATTATAATTATCATCAATATTATCATCATTATTATAATTTTCTATCTCTCTCTCCTCTTCTCTTCTTCTTCCTTTTCTTTCTCTTTTCTTCCCCTTCTTTACTCTTCCTCTCCTCCCACCCTCTCTGATTATAGACTATAAACAAACGCAAATTAACAAAGAAAAAAGAAAACAATACTGAGAGAAAAAGATAAAGTAGACAGAAAAAAATGCAAGAAAAAGGAAAAAAAAAAATAGAAAACAAGAAAACAGATACAAAGAAAAACAGCAAATAAAAGAAGAGAAAAAATAAAAAAAGAACAAAAAGAAAACAAATTAAAAACAAAGAAAGAAGTACAAAAAAGGAAGGAATGCAAGAGAAAAAAAACATTCAACAAGAAAAAGATAACAAACACAAAAAACAACAACAAAAAAACAACAAACAAAAAATAAAGCACAGAAAAAGAGAAACACTAAATTCCACAAAAAAAAAAAAAAAAAAAAAAAATGAAAAAAAAAAAAAATCCAACAAGAAAAAGAAAACAAACTCAAGAAACAACAAACAATAAAATAAAGCACAGAAAAACAAAAACAAAAACAAAAACACTAAACTCCACAAAAAAAGAAAACAAAACAAAAAACGAAAAGAAAAGAAATAATCCAATAAAACGAAATAAAAAGTGAAAGCACACTACGAGGAGGGAGGAGGCTGGGCGGGCGGGCGGTGGGCGGAAGCGGAGCGAATCCAGAGGGGCGTCGCGCGGTCCGTCACTTCGGTGAGTTTTTTTCGGGCCGGGAGGGACACGGGTGATTGTGCGCTTGTTTGGGGCTGCTTGAGCTTGTTTGCATTTGTTTGGGGGGTGTTTGAGTTTGTTTGGGGTTGTTTGAGTTTGTTTGGGGTTGTTTGAGTTCGTTTGGGGGTTGTTTGCGCTTGTTTGAGTTTGTTTAGTGTTGTTTGCGCTTGTTTGAGTTTGTTTTGGGTTGTTTGAGCTCGTTTGGGGTTGTTTTAGTTTGTTTGCGCTTGTTTGAGTTTGTTTGGGGTTGTTTGAGTTGTCTGCGCTTGTTTGAGTTTGTTTGCGCTTGTTTGAGTTTGTTTAGTGTTGTTTGCGCTTGTTTGAGTTTGTTTTGGGTTGTTTGAGCTCGTTTGGGGTTGTTTTAGTTTGTTTGCGCTTGTTTGAGTTTGTTTGGGGTTGTTTGGGTTGTCTGCGCTTGTTTGAGTTTGTTTGCGCTTGTTTGAGTTTGTTTAGTGTTGTTTGCGCTTGTTTGAATTTGTTTGGTGTTATTTGTTTGTTTAGTGTTGTTTGCGCTTGTTTGGGGTTGTTGTTTGTGCTTGTTTGTCGGGGTCGTTTGTTTGTTTGTGGATGGGGGTATATAGGAGGGGGCTTGTGGGTGGGGATTAGTAGGGTGGGGGAATGGGGAGGGGTTGTGGGTGGGTGGGGGTAAGTGAGAAGGGGGGGGGGGTGAGGAGGATGGAAGGCTATTGGTTCGTGTCTGTGTGTTAATGTATATATATATTTCATTTGTGCTTCAGTTATTTTTATAATTATCTATTATTTTTCTATTATTATCATTATCTATTATTTTTCTATTATCATTATCTATTATTTTATATTATTATCATTATTATTATTCATCCTTTTTTATCAT
Source organism: Penaeus chinensis (assembly GCF_019202785.1). Lineage (NCBI taxonomy): Eukaryota > Metazoa > Arthropoda > Malacostraca > Decapoda > Penaeidae > Penaeus > Penaeus chinensis. The sequence goes on from NC_061846.1 coordinate 6,369,510, forward strand.
TATCATTAATTATTATTTTCAACATGAATATTGTTTTTTTTTTTTGGGGGGGGGGAAGGAGTGGTTGACAGCGTTCTGTGTGTGTTTGTCTCGCATGCAAATTTCTATATTCTATTTCTGTAGAATAAAAAAAGGGCAATACAGATCAACTATCGAAGAAAAAGACAAAGAGATACAACAGGCGATGAAGTGAGATGTTGCCATACGAGTTTGCGCATTATTAGCATGAACCGCTACCTTCACCCTAGCGTAGCGAAAAGTCAGCGCGTCGCCCCAAAAAAAAAATATATTTATGGTTAGAGTGATTTACGTTCAGTGTGTAAAACCAAAATTGGCGGTGGAAGCCAGATGTGGATTGGTATATATCGCAGTTATCTCTGTTAGCATATTAGAAGGGATGTTATGGTTGGATCTATTGTGAAAAGGCGTGTGGAGTTAGCGGCCCGGGAGAGGGGGATATATATTTACCTTTTGGTGTCTGTCTGTTGTGTTTTCGAGGGTTGGGCCGTTTTGCTGGTTTGTATGCGTCTTGACTGTCTATTTATTTAATTCACACATTGTGTTGTTAACAAAATATCTAACCGTTGTTCGGAACCCGCGACTGTAATTAATGTGACATAAATATATTTCAAACGACTGAGGACATTATGTAAACTTGAAAAAAAAAATATATATATATATTTCTCTCTCTCTCTCTCTTTCTCTCTCTCTCTCTCTCTCTCTCTCTCTATCTATCTATCTATCTATCTATCTATCTATCTATCTATCTATCTATCTCTCTCTCTCTCTCTCTCTCTCTCTCTCTCTCTCTCTCTCTCTCTCTCTCTCTCTCTCTCTCTCTCTCTCTCTCTCTCTCTCTATCTCTCTTCCTTGATGATGACGAAGTTGGGAGTGATGACAGCACAAGTAATAATGATTATAATGATGGTAAAGCTGTTGATAACGACATGACGATAAGGCCAATACAGATAGAAACAATTGTCAAATATTAATTATCATTCACATTTTTGTTGGTTTAATAGTAACAACAACAACAACAACAATAATAATAATAATGATAATAATGATAATAGCAACGATAACAATTATCATGATAAAGTGATAATAACTATAACAACAACAACGATAATGATACTTATGATTTTAACTAACATAAACAACAACATTAATGACAGTAGAGGATGAAGATAGTGATGATGATGATGATGATGATGATGATGATGATGATGATGATGATGATGATGATGATGATGATGATGATGATGATGATGATGAGGAGGAGGAGGAGGAGGAGGACGATGACGATGACGATGAACAATAACACCAACCACACCAGATCCATCAACCACACTTCACACCAATGAGAGAAAATCAACCACCAGACCATTCATAAAATTCTGTCTACTCCCCCCCCCCATCTCTCCCCCACCTTCTAAATTTATGAATGAATTATCTCGATTACGCTCATAACGTAGCGTAATCCGCTGAGAGCGATGCTAAGGTACCTCTTCTAATTACTGACTTGACTACCTGGGTGATGGAAGGGCGGCGGAGATGAGATCTTGGCGGGGGAGGGATGCTGGGGGAGGAGGGGGAAGGGGTGGGTGGGGGAAGAGGGGGAAGGGGTGAGTGGGGGAGGAGGGGGAAGGGGTGGGTAGGGGAGGAGGGGGAAGGGGTGGGTAGGGGAGGAGGGGGAAGGGGTGGGTGGGGGAGGAGGGGGAAGGGGTGGGTGGGGGAGGAGGGGGTAGGGGGAGTGGAGGGGTGAGGGGAAGAGGGTGCGGAGGAGCGTGGGTGGAGGGGGTTGGGGAGGAGGGATGAGGAGGAGGAGGAGGAGGGGGGGGGGGGGTTAAACACATACACCCACACAAACAAATATCCAGCAACCCCCTCACAAGCAAACAAACACTCAACTCTCCTACACGCACAAACATGCGTAGCTCCATCTCTCCCCACACAAACAGACTCACCCGCCCACGCAAACAATCGAACTCACCTCCTCCTTTCTCCACACAAACATACAAATATATCTCCCTCCTAACACAAACAACCCACCCGGCCACACAAACAAACACACCTCCCCTCTTCCCAACATAAACACACCCCCCCCTCTTCCCCACACAAACAAACACACTTCCACCTCCCCTCTTCCCCACACAAAAACACACTTCCCCTCTTCCCCACACAAACAAACACCTCCCCTCTTCCCCACACAAACAATCACCTCCCCTCTTCCCCACACAAACAAACACATCTCCCCTCTTCCCCACACAAACAAACACATCTCCCCTCTTCCCCACACAAACAAACACATCTCCCCTCTTCCCCACACAAACAAACACACCTCCCCTCTTCGCTACGCAAACAAACAAATTTCCCTCTTCCCCACACAAACAAACACACCAACTTCCCTACCCACACAAACACGCCTCCTCCCTCCCCCCACACAAACACAAGGTCATTAACACTTACCAACACCACACCAGAGATAAGAAAGTTTATCGTAATTGCCGGCTTATCAGATAAAAACAAAAACAAAAACAAAACAAAACTCCGGGCTTGTGAGACGCCGCCTCGTTCTGATCCCGGATACCTATCATAATTGAGTCACTATCAAGGCCCTCATCCCAGCTCCCCTACACCCCCCTACCCCCCTACCCCGCTTACCCCCCTCTTATCCTTCATCCCCCCCTCCTCTACCCCCCGTTATCATTCATCTCCCCCTCCCCTACCCCCCCTCACCCTCTACCTTCTCTTCTTTCCCCCCTCCCTCCTCCCCCAACGTCTCGCCTACCTTAGTTCTCATATTCTCCTTCTCCTTCTCTTCCTTATCACCTATTTCTTTATTTCTTCCTTCGGTTTTTCATTCTATCACTTTCCTTTTTTTCTTCCTTTCCTCTTCAATTCCTCATCCTCCTCAATTCCTCACTTTCTTTCTTTTTCTCCCTTTCTTGCTCAATTCTTCATTCTATCACTTTCATTTGTTTTTTGTTCTCTCTCTTATTTCTTATTCTTGGCTCCTCCATCTTTCCTATTCTAATGTTCTTACTTCCCTCTTCCTCCTCTTGTCTTTCATCCCTATTCCGTCTACTTATCCTCCCTCTTTATTCTATCTCCTCACCACCCCCTTTCCTATTATATCCCTCTCTCCTTTCCTCCCTTTCCCCACCCCCTCCCACCTTCCTCCCTTATCACTCATCTCCTTCTCTCTTCCCCATCTTCTACCCCCTCCCCCCCTCTCTAAAAGAAAAAAAAAACTGCAAATTAATGTTTTGCACCAACCGCGACCCCCCGCTGAGACTATTTGCCCCCTCCTCCCCCTCCCCCGCCCCCACCTCTCTCTTTCCCTCCCCCCCCAACCCCCACCAATCGCCGTCTCACAGATCCCCATCAATTCTCACCTTGTCCGCACCTCTTGAGTTTATCAATTATTTTTCACACCTTCCTGTCTTCGGTGCGATCTCAGAGCGGGTTGTTAAAGAAGGGAGGAGATGGAGGAGGCGAGAGAGAGGGGGGGGGGGAGGGAGGGAGGAGAAGAGGAGGGGGAGGAAGAGCGGAGGGGAGAGGAGGAGTAGAAGAGGGAGAGGGGGTGAACGAGGAAGAGAATAGAGGAGGAGAGAAGAGAAGAGACGAGACGTGGAGAGAAGAGAAGAGAAGAGAAGAGAGAAGAGAAGAGAAGAGAGAAAGAATTTTTCAAATTGAAATGGTCTCCATGAATTATGCAAATGGCAGTGGCCCGGGCGAAGGCGCATGGTTAATAGGACGAAACCGAAGGAGAGGCGGCCATAGATGGGTGAGGCGCAGAAGAATCGCCTTGTTTTCTCTCATCACCTCCGCCCGTAAGTCCCGCATTTGCTGTTAAACCTCCGCCGGTTGCCCATCCTGACCCAAGCCACAGCCTCCCGCCGGCGCAGGTCTCGGCCCATCCGGCGCTGGGACATAAGGACGGAATTGAGTCTCCGGAGCTTCGAAGACGGACGCCATCTTTGATCACGTGACCCGCCTTAATGACTTCGCGTCCCGTGGTTTTCTGTGATGAGAAGGGGGTGCCAACGCTCACTTTTCTCTCGGAGCCTTTTGGAAATATGGACTGCTCTCTTTAGACACATATACGGTTCAATCACTTCATGGAAAGCCGATCTATATTGCTGAGTAATCTCTCGACGCAGGGAAGAGAGAATTAAGAATTTTGAACGATTTACAAGACACGATTCTGGAAGTGTTCGGCAGCGCGTGAAGAGCTCGCCCGTGGCGCTTGTATGATGGCCTCTGACTCGTAATATCTTTATTAAAGGTTCAGAGGTGTGAAATTTATTATCAGCCAATAAATTGTACATGAAATTTATGGTTTTACGCGCTAATAAACAATCATCATAAGAGTGTCTGAGATGTGGCACCTCTCCTTACCCCACCCCACCCCTACCTCCCAACACCCCTTCCTCCTACGCACACACACACACACACACGCACACACACAAACGCGCGTACATGCATACACATCGACGCTTTGCCTGAGAGATCCTGACAGTCAT
>NC_061846.1:6381538-6392808 GCF_019202785.1 Penaeus chinensis
CACTCTTACACCCATCCACACACACTCACACTCATAGTTCCAACACACTTACACCCACACCCCCACACTTACATCTCCCATTTACAAACACCCCTACCCCCCATAGTTACACCTACACCCCCATGCACTGCACCCCACACACTTACACCCCCATAAACATCATCCCCCCCCGACCACACTTACAACCCCATTCATATACTCCTTTCTTGCACCCTCCCCCACCTCCACTCCCCTCATTTACTCCCCCACCCTCACCCCCATCCCTACTCCCCCCACCCCTCTCACTAACTCCCCCCACCCCACTCCCCTCACTTACTCCCCCAACCCCCTTACTTACTCCTCCACCCCCCTCACTTACTCCCCACCCCACCCTCCCTCACTTACTCCCCAACCCCACTCCCCTCACTTACTCCCCCTACCCCTACCCTCTCACTTGCTACCCCCCTCTCCCCCACCCCCTCACATTATTCCCCACCCCACTCCCTCACTCACTCCCCCACCTCCATCCCTCTCACTTACTCCCACCACCCCAACCCTCTCACTTACTCCCCTATCCCCACTCCCCTTACTTACTCCCCCACCTCCATCCCTCTCACTTACTCCCACCACCCCAACCCTCTCACTTACTCCCCTATCCCCACTCCCCTTACTTACTCCCCCACCCCACTCCCCTCATTTACTCCCCCACCCCCCCATCCCCTCACTTACTCCCCCACCCCCAACCCCTCACTTACTCCCCCACCCCCATCCCTCTCACTTACTCCCCCCTCTCCCCCACCCCTCACTTACTCCCCCGCCCCCAACCCCTCACTTACTCCCCAACCCACCCTCCCTCACTTACTCCCCCACCCCCACCCTCCACCCCCACACATTATTCCTCTGCTCCGTGTGACAAGCAGCTTTCCGGAAATATCTTGTTCAACTTCAAAACCTGAATCGTCATATTTTTGTTCATATTATCCGGGGTCAGGAAAGATCTCCAAAGGTCATTCAGGGTCAGTGGGATACAATAGCACTGATAGTCTGACATACTGTAACACTTTCCTCTTCTTCTCTCTCTCTCTGTCTCTCCCTTTCTTTTTTTCTCTCTCTTTCTCACTTCTCTCTCTTCTCTTCTCTTTCTTCTCTCTCCCCTCTCTCTTGCTCTCTCTCCCTCTCTTTCTCTCTCTCTCTCTCTCTCTCTCTCTCTCTCTCTCTCTCTCTCTCTCTCTCTCTCTCTCTCTCTCTCTCTCTCTCTCTCTCTCTTTCTTTCTCTCTCTCTACCCCCTCTCTCTCCCTCCCTTCTCTCTGTGCCTCTCTCTCCTTTCTCTCTCTTCACTCTCCTTTCCTCTCTCTCTTCCCTCTTCCCTCCACTCCTCGCCTCACTCTTCTCCCTCCTTTCTTCCCTCTTCCTCATCCTCTTCCTCACTTCTCTCTCGTTTTCTTCCTCACATGAATTTTTTTCTCTCTTCTCTCTCTCCTCTCTCTCTCTCTCTCTCTCTCTCTCTTCACTCTCCTTTCTTCTCCCTCTCCCCTCTTCCCTAGTCCTCCTCTCTCTCTCTCCTTCCCTTCTTCCTCTCCCTCTTCCTCACCCCTGCTCTTTCTCCCTCTCCCTCCTTTCTCTCTCTCTCCTCTTCCCCACGCCTCCTCTCTCCCTCTCCCTCCCTTTCTCCTTCCCCCCACTCCTCCTCTCTCCCTCTCTCACCCCAGCCCCCACCCTCCACCCCCCACCCCTACCCTCCCCACCACATAAACACGGTAAGATGCCAAAAAGGAAAAAGTTGTCGGAGCCATCAAAAGTTAACACGGAGAATAGAGAGCTGTTGATCTTCAGTTTATGAGACGGTGTGGGAAGCAGACTGGAAGGTTGGGGGGTAAGGGGGGGAAGGAGGGAGAGGCAGAGGGAAGGAGGCAGCATGGGGGGGGGGAGGGGAAGAAGAGAAGTGAGGGAGACAAAGGGAAGAGAAAGGGGGGGTGAGGAGCAAGGGGAGGGGGGGAAAGGGGGGAGGAGGTGGGGGGCCAGGAGGGGGATCAAAGGGAGGGAGGTAGATGGAGAGAGAACAGAGGGAGGGAGATAGAAGGGGAGGAAAGAGAGGTTTGAGAGGGTGAGGAAGGGAGACAGAAGGATGAGGAAGGACAGGGGGACAACGAGAAAATGGGGGGGGGGGGGGGGGGTTATAGGAGGAAAAGAGGGGGTAAGAATAGGGTTTAGGGGAAGGGAAAAAGGGGAGACCAGGAGGGAGGCAGAAGCAACCTCCCCAACTTGAAAGAGAAAGAGGGGGGAGAGGGGGAGGCTGTGAAGAGGGGCGTCGACGCTGACTCTGCGTGCGGATTTTTACGTTGGGACAAACACGAACAGTGTTATTTCCCGACTAGACTGCAGTTTTCAAAAACCCCCAAACACTAATTAAGTACACACATACCTACACACACACCTACATACATATAGATAAAAAAAACAACCCTTGAACCTTGAATCTCTACCACTATACACACTCCCCGAAGGCACGCGGTGGAAACTGATTTAGAAAGTCAAATACCGCGTCAGATGAAAGATGGAATAAGGCAGTGACGCTCTAAGGAGAGAGAGTAACAAGCATTCCGGGTCATACATGCATGAAAAAGAAAATCGAGTCCTGGGCAGGGGAATTGTTTTCTCTATATCAAAGCAAACACACACCCACACACACACACACATACACCACACACCCCACACACACACCAAAACACCCACAAAACACACACACACACACCACACACACACACCCCAAAACACACACACAAACACCACACACACCACACACACACAATATTATATAAATATAATATAAAAAAATAATTTTTATATACAAAAATGTAATATGTATGCATGATACAAGGACTTATCAAACAGGAAACCCCCCTTTTTTAGTTTATTGAATAAAAAAAAAACTAAGTGACTTCTTTACTATTACTATTTAGAAATTTTGGTTTTACTTCGACAAAATATTTATAAAAAAATTTTTCACAACTATACTGATATTTTTATGGTGCCCCCCTCATTGGCTAAAGGGGAAGACGTCATTCCCCTCCGCCCCTTTTTTGGCGGGCAAAAATACAATATATAAAAACATATAATATATATATATATATAATAATAATTATTTACACCCCCACATATATAAATGTAAATAATTTAATATGTAAATTAAATATATAAATATATAAAAATTTAATATAAACACACAAATTTATATATGCACATCCCTACATTATACAATTAAACATACAAATTATACAAAAAAATACCACATACATAAAAATTTAAAATTTAAACACCCCAACACACACACACACACACACACACACACACACACACACAACACACACCACACACACACAACTCACACACATACACTCACACACACACACACACACACCCACACATAATCCCACACACACATATAAATAATAAAATAAAATAAAAAATATACACACAAACAAACAAACCAACACAAAACACCACCACCACACACACATACACACAGCGTGTATAATATATATAAATAATATATAAATAAATTTTATATAATACACCGCATGTTGAGTTGTTGTGTGATTGTGAGTGTGGTGGGGGTTGTTGGTGTGTGGTGTGGGTGGTGGGGTGTGTGTGTTGACAGAGAACGAGAAGACAGACAGACATACACCAGACGACAGACAGACAGACAGTCAGAGAGGGGGAGAGACTAATACAAGAAATTATCATAATATTAAGCTAATCAACGTCACGGGAGAAAAAAGGAATTGACCAATCTTTGCAACAAATATACGACAATCACTCTATTATTATAATTAACCAAAAATATAATTTTTTAATTTAAAACCCAAAGGGAAAATATTAATTTTATTGAGACGAAAAAATTACGAAAAATTTGGAAATAAAAATGATTTCCACCGACAACGAGCATAAAGGAATTCCTGATAAAAATAAATGAATAATGTATAATTAACTTTTTTTGCAATAACAACATTGAATTATAAAATAGAGCCAGCCTTGTACCCTAGATTACGAGAATTTAGAAAGGTGAGATGGCCCGAAGATAAGACATTACAAAAAAGGGAAGAAGAAAGAAAGACTAAAAAAAAAAAAAAAAAAGAAATAAATAAAGAAAACGGCATTTGTACAGCACTCGCCAGAAGCTGAATTCCGAAATGGTACCCTTTTAAAAGGAGGGGCAGAGGTCGGGAAAAGTGGGCGAAACAAGCTGTGCCCGAAATTTTGTGTAATAAAAGTAAAATAATAAAATAATATATATAAAAAAATATATAAATATTTTACACACACACACCCCAACACACAAATATATAATATTTTATAACATATTATTTCATTATATTTTATAATATACACAAACATATAATTTGTTATATATAAAATCTGGTTAAAATATACATATAAATATTATATATATATATATATTTATGCACACTACATTATATTAAAATGTGTGATATATACATAGAATATATGTTTATATATATATAAAATATATATAAAATAAAAACTCACACAAAACACAAATAAAAAATGTTTGTGTAAAAATATATAAATAATATACATAAATATTTTAAATTATATATATTTAATACAGTTTGTGTGTTTAAAAAATTTTAAACATACACACTAAATATATTATATAAAATACATACAATTATATATAGACCAATAAATAAAAAATATATTTTTAATATATATATATGCATGAAAGTTTTGTGCAATATATTGTTATATAATATATAAATATTAAAATAATTTCAATATATGAGTGAATATGTGTTTGTATGTATAAAATGTATGTATTTATTTATCATATATGCATGATAAATGTGTTAAAAAACATATTATACATGTGTGTGTATCTACTATCTATCATCCCCATATATAAAATTATATATAATATATCCGACACACACACACACAACACACACACACACACACACACACACATGTTGTGGTGTTGTGGGGATGTGTGTGGGTGGGTGTGTGGTGTTTTTTCAAAATATATAATATTTAATGTACATATAAATCATAAAAATATGTATACATATATATAACATACATAATATAAAAAAAGTGTGTGTGTGTGTGTGGTGTTGTGTGTGGTGTGTGTGTGGTGTGTGGTGTGGTGTTTTGTGTGTGGTTTGTGTATGCATATATACAGAACCAAATATAAAAATAAATATATATATAATATATGTACATAAACACAAATAGTATTATTATATATAAACAAATAAAATATAATTTTAGAGAGAGAAGAGAGAAAAGATCCAAAAGTACCCCCCCCCCCCCCCTTAGGTCAGCGCCTATGCCTCTCGCCGCCACGAAAGGGGCACCGCAGAGACCAGACGAGGCCAAGTTTCGCGGGGCCCGATTTGGCGCCGAGAGGCTGGCGCGGCGCTGGGACCGCTCGCCTCACTCCCCTCTCTTCTCTCTCTCTCCCTCTTCCCCTCTCTCTCTCACTCTCTCTCTCTCTTTCTTTCCCTTTCCAACTCCTTCTCCTTCTCCTCTCCTTTCCCCTTTTCCTTTCCTTCCCTTCACCTCTCCTCTTTTTCTCTTTCTCTTTCTCTTCTCTTTCTCTTTCCCTTTTCTTTCCTCCTTCCCTTCTCTTCCTTTCCTTTCTCATTCTCATTTTCATTTTCTTCTCTTCTTCTTTCCCATTTTTCTTTCTCTTTCCTCTCTCTTCCTCTCTCTCTCTCTCTCTCTTTCTCTCCCCTCCTCTCTTTCTCCCCCTCTCTCTCACTCTCCCCTCTCTCTCTCTCCCTCTCTCTCTTCTTTCCCCCTTTCCCCCTCTTTCTCTCTCTCTCTCTTTAAAATATATATTTTAAATATAATATATTTAAATAAATATATATATATATATATAAATTAATATATATACTTACACACACACACCACACACACAACACACATACATACAATATATACCACATACATATACAAAACACACACACACACATACAATATAACATATATATACACACATATAAAACACATAACACTTGAAAAAAAATCTACACACACATGCACCCCGAAAAAAAATTTTGTATTTGTATATAGACATATGTATATATATATGTATATATATATGTATATATATATATGTATATTTATGAGTTTATATATAACCAACCAAACCAAGATTAGTAAAGTGAACAAATCAAGGTATCCTTAAAAAAAGACACAACCAAAATAAGCAAACTAAAAAAAGTAAGCAGATGAGAGGGGGGGGGGGGGGGGGGGGAAGAGAGAGAGAGAGAGAGAGAGAGGAGAGAAAAGAGAGAGAGAGAGAGAGAGAGAGAAGAGAGAGAAGAGAGAAAAGAGAGAGAGAGAGAGAGAGGAGAAAGGAATGAAGAGAGAGAGAGAATGGAAGAGAAAGAAGAAAGAGAGGAGAGAGAAGAGAGAGAGAGAGAGAGAGAGACGGGGAGAGAGGAGAGGGGAAGAGAGAGAGAGGAATAAGCAAAAGGCGAGAAAGCGAGAGAGAGAGAGAGAGAGAATAAGCGAGCGAGAGAGAGAGAGAATAAGCGAGCGAGAAAGCGAGAGAGAGAGAGAAAGAATAAGCGAGCGAGAGAGAGAGAGAATAAGCGAGAAAGAGAGAGTAAGCGAACAAGAAACCAAGAGAAAGAAAGCGAAAGAAGAGAAAAGAAAAAAGAAAAAGAAAAACAAGGAAAAAAAAGAAAAAAGAAAAAAAAATCCGCTATCGATTTCCCGCCCTCTGGCTCAAGGGAAACCGGGCCATTCATTGTCACCGCCAAGCCTCCGTCAACCTTTTCATAAGCGACCCATTTCGAAGCGCCGTTCAAATGCCAATTTAATTAGTTGTCATCATAAACTAAGTCGTCTAACTATAGATACGCTGTGTACGAAGCCATATATATATGTATATATATATATTTTATTCCTTTATTTATTTGTTTATTTGTCTATTTGTTTATGTATTTATGTATGTTTTTTTTTTCTTCATATATATATATTTCTTTTTAAGGATGTGTATTTATTTCTTCAATTTTTGAAGAGTAAAACCCGGGGAAATATAACAGAATTAAAAGATTTAACGTTAGTATGGTTTGCGTTAAACAATTTATTTATTTACTGATTAGTTTGTTTTATCCTTTTTTGTATGTTTGAACTGTTCATGTTTTTCATTGATAAAGACAATTTCTGTTCATTTAAACAACAAAAGTAGATCAACGCTTGTTTCGTATGTTAATGAACTTCATTGTTCAAAGAAATGGACTCAGAGGTAATATTACGTAAGACCTTTATTAATTTTGTTCATAATCTTCACGTATATATTTCTACAATATTTGATAGATAGGCTATTTTTTCCCCCTTTTTTATTCTTAACGTTCTAGATATTCCCTAAAATTGGAGATGTTGAAAGTAAATAAACAGACGAAAACGAAACAGCAATAAACCGGGCCCCCCCCTCAACAAACAACAACAATTGCAACAGCAGCGACAAGAACAGGATCGACAACAAATAAAAAGCAAGGAATATCAACAAAAGCGTTCACGGCATTCAATATGATTCGATTTTCGCCTTTATGTCACATCACATTTTGTATTTCCTAATTTTCAACTTTTTTTTCTCTCTCCATCCTTCTTTCCTTCCCTTTCCTTCTCGGTTTGTCCCTCCTTCCCTCTCTCCTTCTCTCCCTTTGGCCTTCCCTCCCTCCTTCTCCCTCCCCTTTCCTCCTTTCCCCTCCCTTCCTCCCTCCTATTTCTATCTGCCCTTCCTCCCTCTAACTCTCTCCTCCTCCTTCCAGTCTTCGCCCCCCCTCTCTCTCCCCTTCCTCTTCGCCCCTCCCTTCCTCCTCCAGCCCTCCCTCCTTCCCTCTATCCATCCCTCCCTCCCTCCCCCTATCCACCTCCCCTTCCTCCCTCTCTCCTCCTCAATACCAGTCTTCCTCCTCTCTCTTCTCCCCTCCTTCCCTCCCTCTCTCCCTCTCCCCCCCCCTCTCCCCCCTCCCCCTCCTCTCTCCTCTACCTTTTCCCCTTCGCCCCTCCTTCCCCCCTCCCCCCCCTTCCTCCCTCCCTCCCTCCTCCTCTCTCCTCTCCCCTTCCCCCCTTCGCCCCTCCTCCCTCCCTCCTCCCTTTCCTCCCTCCCCCCTCCCTCCCTCCCTCTCTCCTCTCCCCTTCCTCTTCGCCCCTCCTTCCCTCCCTCCTCCCTCCCTCCCTCTCTCCCCCTTCCCCTTCCTCTTCGCCCCTCCTTCCCACCCTCCCTCCCTTCCTCACCCTATCCACTTTCCCGCCCTCTCTCTCCCTTTCCTCTTCGCCCCTCCTTCCCTCCCTTTCTCCCTTCCTCTCCCTATCCACTTTCCCGCCCTCCCTCTCCCTTTCCTCTTCGCCCCTCCTTTACCCCTCCACCCCTCCTTCCCTCCCCCCTCCCCCAATCCTCCCATCACACCGAATTAACGCAATATCATACCTGTAGAATCATGGTAAGCAATTAGCACCCATTGTCATTAACCTGTTGCATGATTAGCATAAATTAACTGGGATTAGCTGTCAGTAATTATGATGATATGGAGGTGATGGGGGGAGGGGGGAGAGGGGGAGAGGGGGGGGGGGTTTAAAACGGGAGGGGGGAAAGGAAAAGAGGAAACGAGTGGGGAGAATGGGAGGCAAAGGGAGGAGAGGGAAGGAGAAGAAAAAGGAGGGGGGGGACGAAAAAAGGGGGGAAAGTGGGGTAAAGGGGAGGAGAGGGAAAGATAAGTAAAGAGGGGGGTGGGGAAAGGGGAGAAAGGAGGGGGGGAAAAGTATGGAAGAGGGACAAAAAGGGGAGAAAAAAAAAACAGAGGGGAAACAATGAATAAATGATGTTTAACGAAATCAAGAAAGGAAAGGGAGAAGGAGAAAGAAGAGGAAAGAAAATGAATACACAAGAGAAAACCAGAAGAACGAAAGAGAAGAAAATAAAAGGGAGAAAGAAGAGAAGAAAAGAAGAGATGACAAAGGAGGAGAGGAAAATGAAAAAGGAAAAAAAAAGTGTTGAAGTGAGGTGGAAAAAGTGGAAGAAGAAGAGAGAAAGAGAAAGGAAGGAAAGAAAAAAAATAAGATGAGGAGGCATTAAACCGGGAAAAAAGTAAAAGAAAAGGGAGAGGAAAGATGAATAACAAGAAGAGTAAAGAGAAAAATGGAAACAAAGAGGAGAAAAAGAGGTTAGAGGAGATAGAAGACAAAGAAAATGGAAAAGGGGAAATGGAGAGAAGGACAAGAAAAGACACGCAAAAAAAGGGAGGAGATCATGAAATAACAAATAAAAAGACCAACGATACATAATATTAATCATACTATACTCCCCCTACTACACCCCAATAATAATGACATGTTTAAGGGTACATAAAAAAAACAAAAATAACAAATGAAATAACAACAAAATGATATTACTATAATTACCAAGATTCATGAGGATGAAAGCAACGGCAGCAATAAAACTGTAAAAACAATGATAAAAATGAAGATGATAATTGTGATAGTTATATGATAAATAAATAAAAATAAATTGATAATGATAGGGGGTGATGATGATGAAATAATAAAAATAATAATAATAATAATAATAATAATATAATAATAAAATAATAGTAACAATAATAATAATAATAAAATAATAAAACTAATAATAAAAATTTATAATGATAGTCATAATAATGAGATAAAAAAACAATGATAATAGTAATCGAGACATAGTGAAAATTTAAATTATTTCAAAAATAAAATAAAAATAAAAAATAATAAAATGACAATAATAATAATATCATTAATGATGATGGAAAGATAAAAATAGTATAAATATATATTTTTCTCTTTCTTCTTTTGTTTTTTCCCCAGACTTGATTTTGGACAAAGAAAGCATGTATGTAGGCCAAGGAATCTCATTGTTTTGAAAGAAAGTGAACTAAAGATTCTAGTAATTAGTTATCTTGTGGCATTGAAGAAGTCGGAGGATTGGGAGGAAGTTAAAAAAAAAGAAGGGAATTTTTTTTGTTAAAATTTAAAAGTCACGGAAGGTGTTTTTGGGGGGAAAGGGGGGGGGGATTTGGTGTTTTTTTTTTACGATTATCCCTTTTTAATTATAGTTGTTTTTTTATTATTTTTTAATTTAATATTACATTTTTATTATTGTTGTTTTATTATTATTTTTATCATAATTTTAGAACTATTTTAAAAATTTTCATTGTCATTGCATTATCGTATTAAACATTATTACAGAAAATATATATTTTTACAAATGTTATCTATTTTCTATGTCTCTCTTACTCTATCTCCCTCCCCCCCCTCTCCCCCTATTTTCGCCCTCCCGTCCCTTCTTCCCTTCTCACCTCCTCCCCCTCCTTCCCCTCCCCATCTTTTCTCTCTCTCTCTCTCCACCTTTCCCCCTCGCCCCTTCATCCCTTTCATCCATCTCCCCCCCCCCCCCCCCCCCCTCGTCCCACCCTCACTCCCTCCCCCCCTCGTCCCTCCCTCCCTCCCCCCCCGCTCTCGTGTAATCGGGCAAATAAAGACGAAAGATAAAAGATACAGTCAATAAGATACGGTGGCCCGGGGCCCAAAAGCCTCACTCGCCAGGGATCGTTATTTCCCAAACCCCCTAATGTTAGCGACTACTGCTATTAACGATCGTAAAAACGCTAACTTGCCAGGAAGCGCTTCTTGCTGAGCGCGCGTACTTTTTTTTTTTTTTTTTTTTTTGGGGGGGCAAAAGGGGTAAAAACAACTGTCACTTGAAAAAAATTGCAATAAGATTTTTTTTCCATTCATAAGCGAGGTCCGTTTGCCAGGCTGTGTGTATTAAACCTCCGTAAACACCCGGGCAAGGGTGAAATTACGGGGGGGGGAGGGAGGGGAGGGGGAAAGGGAGGGCGGGAGGGGGGAAAGGGGGGGCGGGAGGGTAAGGGAAGAGTGGGGAGGGGGAAGGGGAGGGCGGGGGGGGGGAGAAGGGGGAAAACAGGGGGGGGGAAAGGGGAGAGCGGGGAGGGGAAAAAAGGGGGGGGGAAGGGGAAGGGGGAAAGGGGGGGTGGGGGGGAGGGGGGAAGGGGGAGAGCGGAGGAAAGGGTGGGGAAGGGGAGGGCGGGAGGGGAAGGGGAGGGAAAAGGGGAAGCAGGGAAAGGGGAAAGGGGGGGGGCGGGGAGAGCGGGGGGGGGGGGGAAGGGGAAAAGCGGGAGGGGAGGGAAAGGGGAAAGCAAAGGGGGGGGAAAAGGGGGGGAAGGGGAGGTGGGGGGGGGGGGGGGGGGGGGGAGGCGGG
>NC_061846.1:6402908-6408719 GCF_019202785.1 Penaeus chinensis
GGTAACGATAAGAGAGGTAAGAGAGGGTTAGGAGGAAGGGCCAAGGAAGATGTGGAGGGTAGGGAGGGAGGGTAAGAGTAAAAGGGATGAGGGGAGGGAGGAGAGGTGGAGGATAGGGAGCACAGAAACGGAAGGGAGGAAAGGTGGGGATAGGGAGCGAAGGTAAGGGTAGGGGTGGTGAGAGAGGGTAGAGAGGAGGGACAAAGAAGATGTGGGAATAGGGAGGGAAGATGAAAATGAGAGGTGCTAGGAAAGGAAAGGAAAGGAGAGGTAAGGATTGGGAAGAAAGAAAAGAGTGGGGATGAAGAGAAGGGAGAGAAGGGGCGGGGATAGGGAAAAGGAAAGGATGGTTGGCGTAAAATGGGAAAGGAGAGGAGAGAGTGGAAGGTAAACAATGGGCAGTTGGGTGAGGAGGTAAAGGGGGAGTGGGTGAAGGTTGGGGGTGATTAAAGCGTGCACAGCGATGGAACGGGCGGAGTAGATGGAAGATCGGGAAGGGATGGGAGAAGAAAAGAAGGATGAGAAACAAGGAGAGAAGAAGGGAAGTGGAGATTAATGAAAGAATGGGAAGAAGGGGGAGATGAAGTGAAGGGGGAAATGAGAAATGGGGAGAGAGGGAAAGAGAGAAAAGGAGGTACAGGAAGAGAGAAGAGAAGAGGAGATGGAAAGGGTAGGCCGTAAGGCCAAGAATAAAGAGAAGGAAGGGGTACAGCAGGAAGAGAGAGATAGATAAAGGGAGGGAGGGAGGGAGAGAGAGAGAGAGAGAGAGAGAGAGAGAGAGAGAGAGAGAGAGAGAGAGAGAGAGAGAGAGAGAGAGAGAGAGAGAGAGAGAGAGAGAGAGAGAGAGAGAGAGAGAGAGAGAGAGAGAGAGAGAGAGAGAGAGAGAGAGAAAGAGAGAGGGGGGGGGGGGCGGTTACGGACCTAAAACCCTCCCATATAGACATGCATACGTCCGTGCTCACACAAACCAAGCACAGACGCAGTTTTCTGATAATGATAGGGCGACGGCAAAAGGAGAGGGAGAGAGAGAGAGCGAGAGATTAAGAAAATGATAGATGATAGACAGAAATGAATAAAGATAAACATAGACAGGAAGATAGAAAGAGGCGAGGTGAGACGAAAATTGTGTATGTATGTATGTGTGCGTGTGTGCGTGTGTGTGTGTGTGTGTGTGTGTGTGTGTGTGTGTGTGTGTGTGTGTGTGTGTGTGTGTGTGTGTGTGCATGCGAGTGTGTGTGTGTGTGTGTGTGTGTGTAAGAGAGAGAGAGAGAGAGAGAGAGAGAGAGAGAGAGAGAGAGAAAATTAAGACGTAGGCCCAGGAGGTACGAAGAGTAACAGCGGTTCGAATATCATGGCTCGTAAATAACAGCGTTTTCGAGTCACAAACCCTCACATGTAAATTAATTCAGCTCCCTTCGCCTCGGACATCTCAATTCACACCTCAAGTACGGAGTCAGAGCTCATCAGAATTTTAATTACCGATTTCGTCTCAGGGTCTTCGTCGCTTTCGGTCCCCGTGCGTTCGGAAGGCCGCCGGGAAAACCGCCCCTGTGCCGCCCGGAGACAAGGGCGGCCGAACGAAGCTTTCCGGAGGACATGGGTCAGTGGGGGGGTCGCGGCTTCTCCCTCCTCGTAGGCGACGGCGCGGGTAGCCGGCTCTCCGCTTTGAAATGGTAATAAGGGTCATACTTCATATCTAGTAAAGTAATTGGTTCGCCCTTAACGCGCCGAGACCATGTCACAGGATCAAACGATGAAGACAAATGACGACATAAAACGAAATCGTGCGAAGGAGTCTGTCGTCGATGGAAAGATGGCATTCAAATATGGCCGACTCGAGAAAATAGGTGCGGGGTTAATTTTTTTTTTTTTTTGCCTCGTCTTTTCTCCTCCCTTCCTCTCCCTCTCTCTCTTCTCTCTCTCTCTCTCTTCTTATTTTCAGGTGAAGCAAGAAAAATAAAAGAAAGGCGATACTTAAGACCTGAGACACTGTCGGCTCAAATCAGGTTTAATAAAGAAGAGAAAATATATGTACATTTATCACTTTTGAAATCTTGTTAACTTGTGAATAAAAAAAAAAAAAAAAATGAAATTTGATTTTTTTTTGGTCTCTCTTCCTTCTCATCGACTTTTATTTCTTTATTTTTTCCAGTTTTCGATATTTGTTGACGTGACGTTATTAAGAGGTCGTAGGTTCTGACATAGAGGTCAAAATCACAGTTTATAACAAGGGACTACAGCACTTAACAATTTTACTTTTTTTTCGGTGGGCGGGACTTCGTCTATCTGCAGATAAAAACAATACGTTTTGAAAATCCGATTTTACGATAATGATCTTCGCTTTTATTGTTATTTCCCTTGTGTTTATCTTCGGAATTCTTTACACGTCTCATCCCTATAATAACGATGTCTGAAAAGTTAACAATGATATCGAATTTTTTTGGCGCAGATCACCTCCTCCCATCCCTGCTTTTACGGCCGTTCTTGTTGCCATATAACTGTGTTTATTTTTTGCACACGCATGCACATGTATATATATATATATACTTATACATATATATACACACCCATGTGTACGTATACACACACACACGCACGCAAACACACACACACACACACACACACACCACACGCACACACACACACACATATGTACGCACGGCCGCGCGCGCGCGTGTGTACATATATATATGAATACATATATACATGTATTTATATATATAGATAGATAGATAGATAGATATACATTAAATCCTTATCGTCACCATCATCATTATTATTTATCCTTCCTCTCATTCTCATCATCACCATTACCATTAATAACGATAATAACAACAAAAGCA
Organism: Penaeus chinensis; assembly: GCF_019202785.1. Lineage (NCBI taxonomy): Eukaryota > Metazoa > Arthropoda > Malacostraca > Decapoda > Penaeidae > Penaeus > Penaeus chinensis. Next base: position 6,405,752 of record NC_061846.1, read on the forward strand.
ACTTACGTGTACCTATCCGTATAGCTTCAAATCCAAAGAATACGTTTTTTTTGGGGGAAAAAAAACGACGTTACGATCATAATCTTGTTTTTTATCGTCATTTCCCATGTGTTTATCTTCGGAATTCTTTACACGCCGCATCGCTATAAAAAAGAAGTAAATAATGACACCGACTTTTTTTTTTTTTTTTTTTTTTTTGCGATCATCACCGTTTTCTCTTTTGTTCTAAACATCACGATACCATATCATCATCATTATTATCATTTTCACCTTTATCATCTTTACTATCATCATCATTATCTTCAGCATCATTATCGCCATCATCTTTATCACAATCACCATCATCATCCTTATCATCATCATCATCTTTATCATCATCATCATCATCATCATCATCATCATTATCATCTTTATCATCATCATTATCATCGTCATCATTATCCTCATCATCATCCATATCATCATTATCTTTATCATCATCAGCACCATCACCATCATCACCATTAAACAAACAATAACAACAAAAAAACAATAACAATACCTTACCCTCATCACCATAACCATCACGACTAATACAACAACAACAACAACAACAACAAAACAACAAAAACACATACAGTCATTCTATTTTTAAAGTAACTTTATAGACGGACAAACAAAGCAGAGAAATTAATAAACGAAGGGACAGACAAATGAACAGATGAGTAAATAAACACAAGATTGAGTAAACGATTGAATAGGCGGACGAGTAAACGAGTAAACAGGAAGAGAAAATGACGAATTAACGATGATTAGGCAGATAGAAAGAAGAATAAATGTAGCAAATAAAGAACAGGCGAATAAACAAATACACGAAGAGACGAAGGACTAGAAGATCCAAATAGAAAATAAAAATAAAGGAATATATTGATGTATTAACAGCAGGATAACAAATAAATGCATAGATAAATTAATTCGACGAATAAATATCATTACATGAACATTAGCGGATGAAAAACGAGCAAATATGATGCGAAAAATAAATAATGGAAGGGAGATAAAAGGCGAATAAACACTGCGAGAAAAGAAAAGAAAAATATAAAAAATAATGCAATTACGAACAGACATGGAAAGAAATAGATAATAAGACGATAAATTAGAAGAAACAGAGGGCGTAAAATCTGATTAACATACGGATGAAAACGCAACGTGATACATAAACAGAAATAAACATATGAATAAAAAAGGAATGAGTAAGGAAAACAAGTAAACAGACGAATCACAACATGAACAATAAATAAACAAATAAATAAATAAATGAATTAAAAGGTAACAGAAGAATAACAATATTAACGAACAGAGCCAAAAAAGAACAAAAAAGGGGAAAAAAAATATCGACATCTTAAAATACAAACTTGCAAACAAACAAACAAAATAAACAAAGTCGCTATACTCACAGGTGCAAACACTGTCACAATACACGCGCCGATACCTGTCAAAATAACGTCTATCCCTCCCCCCCCCCCCCCCCCCCCCGTCCTTCCCTTTAACATTCACCAAGCGCGATAAATTTGCCGCGAGTTATTATCACCGGGCGCTTCTCTAGTTAGACAAGTCACGGATAGATGGCGTGCGAGGAAATACGTGATTTATTGTGTCCGTTTTCTTTATCTACCTTTTTTTTTTTTTTTTTTTTTTTTTTTTCCTTTTGTGTGTGGCGGTTAGGTGTATGTAAATTTTGAATTTTGTGCTGTGTTTTATCTAGGGAGGTTGTCTTTCCTTCTTTCTTTTGAGATAGGTGTAAATATTTTTTTTTCTTTTTTCTTTATTATTATTATTAATCTTTTTTTACTTGTGGAAAAGCGAAGGCAAATTGGCTCCTTTTCTTTTCTTTTTTTTTGGGTGTGCGAGGATACGTATTCCTATTTTTTCTTTTATTTTTTTCTTTGTGTCTCTATAAAGAAGACTATGGAATAAGGAGAAGGATGTGGGGGGGGGGAGGGGGTTAAGGGGTTAGGGTAGTGGGAGGGAGGGGGGGGAGGGAGAGTTCTTATAACCCTGGCGAAGAAATAAAGTTGATAGGCTTAGATCGAGTGTTAGGTAAGGAGGGGTATGGGGGAGTGGAGGGCGGGGAGGGAGGAAAAGGAGGAGGTAGAGGGGGAGAATGAGGAGAAGGAGAAGGAGGAGGGACAGGAGGATGGGGAGGATGAGGATGATGAAAAGGAAGAGGGGGAGGAGGAGGAGGAGGAGAAGGAAGAGGAGGAGGAGGAGGAGGAGGAGGAGGGGGAGGAGGAGGAGAGCGGCTTCGAAGGGCACGGGTGCAAGTTACTCATGGAGAGGAGTTGGGGGCAGGGGAATAGAGAAGGGGTAAATTTGTAGGCTAAGGTCTGGGGAGGAGGAAGAAAGGGGAAGGGAGGGGGAAGCAGGAAGAAGGGGGTAGGAGAGAGGGAGAAGGGAGGAGGAGGAGTGACGTGATAACACCAATGTAATCAAAATTGTTTCACTTGGGATAATTACCCTGACGCGGGCGGAGACAGGGGGGGAAACTGAGGTAGGGGGGGGGGGGTGAAGAGGGGTAGGGAAGGGAGGTGAATGGAAGTGAAAGGGAAGGAGAGGAGAGGTAAGAGGTAAGTGACGGAGAGAAATAGGGAACAAAAAAGAAAAAAAAAGAAAAAAAAAGTGATTAGACAGGTTAACAGGTTGATAGATGGAAGTCCGGCAAATGGAGTCATCGAGATTCAAATAGATAGATAGTTATACTGAAGATAGATTAAAAGGGAGAGAATATACAGAGATGAAGTTAACGACAAAGGCAGTTCTGAAATTTGAAGAAAACTTACACAGTTAATCTTGGAATTTTTCACTCTTCAATTTGGTCCCTGCACTTACATTTTAAAACTCCCTTAAATCATCATAAAGAGTGCACAGTCTCATTAATTTCCCATTTTCACAATAATCTTTTTAATGGAAAAACTAAAAAAACTCAAAA
>NC_061846.1:6413819-6418819 GCF_019202785.1 Penaeus chinensis
TACTAATTAGTTTAATCTCTTAGTGCATGCTCGCGAGCGCGCGTGTATATCTATCTATCTATCTCTCTCTCTCTCTCTATATATATACACACACACACACATATATCGTCATAATCAGCCTGTATCAGTCTTTTAAATTTTTTTCGGTCTTGCGTTTTTTCTTGTCCCTCAGTTTTCATTATTTCGTCACGACATCTTGTCATTGGTCTGGCCCATGGACTCCTTATATTATCTAAAACCTAGTCTGTTACTTTCCTTGTCCATCTGTCTCCGACATATATGGCCTTGCCATTTCTTCCTTTTGATGCTCTAGGCATATCTCCCACTTTTGTCTATTCCCTGATCCACGTCGCCCTCATCCGTTTTCTTAGGCCAAGTCATCCTTTCCATTCCTTTCTGAGTATTAATTTCCTCTCCAGTAATTTGGTTTCTGATCCATAAGTCATAACTGGGAGGACGCGAAGGTTTAAGACTTTTCTTTTTAAACATAATGGCAAGGAACCTCTTACTATGCAACTGTGTCTGCCGAGGTCGCTCTAGCCTAGACTGATGCGTCGCTCTATTTCCTCTTCGCGAGATGTGCTTGTATGAGTTGTCCTAGATATGAACTAAGGCCTACTGCTGCATATGACCTTAGTCCTCCTCCTGTTCATCTTTCCAACTCTCAGACTTTCTCCATTCAGACCGTTTATTAATTTCCGCAGTTCATTTGTTGACTCGATGAAGAGAACAGTATCGTCTGCAAATCTTAGATTGTTTAGGTATTCGTCTCCTATTTTGCTATCCTTTCTGTTCCATCGTAGCTACTTGTATATTTCCTCAAGGCAAGCTGTAAACAGATGGTGTCGCCCTTCCTATGGTACGCGGGGGTTCTCACGTGTTTATATATATATATATATATATATATATATATATATATATATATGAAAACATTCAAACACCCACTTATCGTACCCACTTCCTTTATTCCTTCCCTCCCGCCCTCCTTCCCCCCTTCCCTCCTTCCCTCCCTCCGGCCCTCCGTCTCCGAAATTGAATGAGACTGACCCGTCGGTTCGAAGAGAAATAATTACAAGGGACGACCGGGTGTAAAACTCTCTCTTTAGGTCGAGTCCAATTATTGAAAAGTCCTTACCTGTCTGGGCTGATCACTCCATTAATTTACCTGTGGCGGAGGAGCGAAGTGGGGGTGGGTGGGGGGATGGGAGGGGAGGGGGCGATGGAGGACGGGGTAAGAGGGGGGGGGGGCGAGGTAAAAGGAGGGGGGAAGGGAGGTAGGAAGAGGACGAGGTGGGGGAAGAGGGGGGTGAGGTGGGGTACGAGGGGGAGAGGTGGAGTGAGAAGGGGGGTGAGGTGGGGGAGGGGGTTTACTTTGAAAGGGAGGAGGGTGAGGGTGAAGGGGTGGGTAGGAAGAGGAGGTGGAGGGGGATGGGTAAGAGGGAGAAAGGGTAGGGGGCCAAGAGGGGGGTTAAAGAGGTAGGGATGGGGGTTGGGAGTAGATGGGTGAGAGGTGGTGGCGTGTTTGGGTAGAGGAAAGGTGGGGGGTGAGGGGGAGAGGGGAGGAAGGTAGGAGAGAGAGAGAGAGAGAGAGAGAGAGAGAGAGAGAGAGAGAGAGAGAGAGAGAGAGAGAGAGAGAGAGAGAGAGAGAGAGAGAGAGAGAGAGAGAGAGAGAGAGAGAGAGATAGAGAGAGAGAGAGAGAAAGAGAAAGAGAGAGAGAGAGAGAGAGAGAGAGAGAGAGAAAGAAAGAGAGAAAGAGAAAGAGAAAGAGAAAGCGAGAAAGAAAACAAAAATATATTATTTTCTTTTTTAGGGTTACATAATGTCCTCAGTTGTTTGAAATATATTTATGTCACAATGCGTTTCCTACCATACTCCACAACATTATAGAAATTTTGAAATCTATATACCAAAATGCAGTTCAGAGAGAGAGAGAGAGAGAGAGAGAGAGAGAGAGAGAGAATGAGGGAAAGGTAACGGAATTAGTAAAGAATAAAGAAACAGAAGGAAATGAAAAAAAAGAAAAAGAAAAATGAAGCAGAAGGAAATACATACACAATGAATTACTAACAAATAGACGATAATAATGAAGGAGGATGAGCACAAAGAGAGAGAGAGAAAAGGAAACAATACGAGTAATAAATAAATAGAAAGAAAAATAGAAAATTAAACGCAAAATAGTAACAACAAAATTAATCCAAAAACAAGACAAAAAATCCGTAAAAAGAGGAAGAATATGAACCATACATACAAAATAGAAACATCTTGAATAATTACAACAAAAATGACGTCATTAACCGATCATTCTTTCCTCTCTCTCTCTCTCTCTCTCTCTCTCTCTCTCTCTCTCTCTCTCTCTCTCTCTCTCTCTCTCTCTCTCTCTCTCTCTCTCTCTCTCTCTCTCTCTCTTTCTTTCTATATATATATATTTTTTATTTTGTCTTTCTTTCTGAATTTATTTTTTACATCTATTTCTTTTCAGTCTATCTGTATATCTAACGATCTATTTCTCTATACATTTATCTATACCTCAGAGTCAGTCCTCAGTCCTTTGGGATATAATACGAATAATTAATAAATCAATAGGTTGTGAATGATAATAATAAGTAAAAGTAATAATAAAAATAATACAAATGAAAATTAATAAGAAGCAAAATAAACCGATAAAAGAAAAGAAAAAGAGGTTGTTTTTGCCATCAATAACAAGAACAATAAGGTAAGTAATTAAACCTGTCAATAACAGTAGAGTTATGGCCTACAATAACAGGTTATAACAGAGGCACTAGTACGTACACACTCACATACATACATACACACACATATATATACATACACACATACATATATACACACACTTCCCCTTCCTTTTCCCCCCACACTTCTTACCACCCCTAAGTAATCACCCCTCCCTCGTTATAAACTCCCTCTTGCCTTCCCCTCCCCTCCCACCCTTTACCAACTCCCCTCCTCCTTCATTTCACCCCCCCTTCCCCCTCCCCGCCACAATCCCCTCCCCTCCCACCCCCTAACAAACTCCCCCATCTCCTCCCCTCTCCCTCCCTTTTACCCTCCCCCTCCCCCTTCCACCCTCACCCTCACCCCTCTCCCCTCCCCCCCCCAATCCGCCTCAAGGGAAAAGGTAAAATAAAACGGAATCCACGCGTCACTAACGAATAGCGTTGATTACCATTTCCCAAATTTCTTCCCCAATGAAGCACGGCGTTATTAGAGGTGCGGGTTGGGAGGGGGTTGGGGAGGAGGGAAAGGGGGATGCGAGGATGGGAGGATGGGGGAGGGAAGGAGAGAGGGGGAGGAGGGGGAGGGGGAGGGAAGGAGAGGGGGGAGGGGGAGAGTTGAGAAGGGGAGGGTGGGGGGGAGGGAAAGGGGGATGGGAGGATGGGAGGATGGGGAGGAGAGGAGAGAGGGAGAGGAGGAGGGGGAGGGTGGGTAGAGTTGAGAAGGGGAGGGTGGGGGGGAGGGAAGGGGAGGGCTGATGGGAATAGAAGGGGGGAGGTGGAGAGTGGGGTAGGGAACAAGAGGGGGAGATAGAGGGAGGGGGATGAAGAGAAGGAGATGGAGGAAGAGAGAGGGAAGAGTGGAAGAAGGAAGGAGAGAAAGATAGAGGGAGAGTAGAAGAGAGGGATGGAGAGATGGGAGAAGGGGAAAGGGGAAGATGGGGAGAGTAGAAGAGGATGGGGATGGGAAGGTAAGAGAGGAGAAAATGAGGAAGGGAGAAATCGTAGTTGGGGAAGAGAAGAGAGAAGAAGAGGAGGAAAGGATGGGGGGAGGGGGGCCCAGAAAGGGGTTGGGGGAACTGAGGGGAAAGGAAGTCCCCTCATAATGAGGAAGAAAAGATACGGGGAAGAGTGAATGAGGGGGGGGGATATGAGGAAGGGAAAATTAAGGAGGAAAATGGAAAACAAATGAAAGCAAGGAATAAGAAGGAAGAGGAGAGAGAAAATCTAGAAAAAAATGAGTAAACGAGGGAAGAATATGAGTGAGAAATAGTGAATGGGGGAGTGGGATAAAGGGGGGTGGGGAGAAGAATCAGGTAGATGGGGGAAGGGAGAATAAAAAGGGGAAGAAGAAAAGAAAAGGGAAAAATCGGTAAGAAGACACGGGAAGAAGAAAGGGAAGAGAAAGGAAGGAAGGAAGGAATAAGAGATGATGAAAGGAAACTAAGAGAGAGAAAGGAGAAAAAAAGGAGGAAGGAGGAAGGGGGGAGGGGGGTAGAGAAAAAGACCCCATACCTGTCAGTCATCTTTCTACCTCTCCTCCCCCTCCCCCTCTCCCCACCTACCCCCTCCTTCCTTCCTTACCCCCTCCTTCACTACCCCCCCTCCCCCTCCTTCCTTCCTTCCTCCCCCTCCCCCCTCCCCCCTTCACTACCCCCCATCCCCCTCCTTCCTTCCTCCCCCTCCCCTCCCCCTCCTCCTCCTTCCTTCTCCCTACTCAATTATTATTATTATTTTCCCTTCGTCTTTTCTCGGAATGTCTTCTGGAGGTCCTTGTCAGAGGGAAGACATCTTAGGGTTCATTGTGTGCGTGCGTGCGTGCGTTTGTGCGTGTGTGTTTGCGTGCTAGCCCTTCATTGGGGTAAATTGGGGGTCTCTGTTTATGTGTATTCTTTGTTAAGGTTTCTTTTTTTTTTTTTTTTTTTTTTGTTATGTGTTTGTAGGTATATATACTTTGTGTGTTTATCTGTCTGCCTATCGGTATATCGAGTTATTTGTTAGTGTCTATGTACTCATTTGTCTGTCTATCTGTCTATGCGTCTGTCTGTCTGTCTGTCTGTCTGTCTGTCTGTCTGTCTGTCTGTCTGTCTGTCTGTCTACCTATTCATCTATAAATCCATATTTCTATCTGTCTACCTGTCTATTCAACCATCTATATATCTATCTGTCTGTCTATAAATCAAACTATCTGTCTGTCTATAGTCACCAATGTCAATACATTACACACACACACACACATACATATATATACATATATATATATGTAT
>NC_061846.1:6443819-6446319 GCF_019202785.1 Penaeus chinensis
GAAAGATGGATAGGGAGAAGGAGAAGAAGGAAAAGAAGAAGGCAAGGAAAGGGAGAAGGAGAAGAAGGAAAAGAAGAAAACAAGGAAAGGGAGAAGGAGGTAAAGACAAAGAAAAGACGGACGGAGATAGTGAAGAGGGAGATAGAGAAGATGAAGGAGATAGAAAACGATGGTGAAAGAAGGAGAAAGAGAAGCAGAATAAGAAAAAAGGAGAAAGATGATGAGGGTGATGATGGAGAGAGTTGATAACGGGTTGATTTTTTAAAAGTTGCTGTCCGTCTTTGTGCAATAAACGACATTTAGGAGTCGTTAAGGGAGAGAGGAAAAGGGGAGAGCAGGGGGGGGGGGGGGGTAAAGGGGGGAAGGGGGAGTGGGTAGAGAAGGGGAGGGGAGGGGGAGGAGGAGTGGGTAGAGAGGGGGAGGGGAGGGGGAGGGGGAGTGGGTAGAGAGGGGGAGGGGAGGGGGAGGGGAGGGGGTAGAGAAAGAGAGAGGGATGGGTGGATGGGGAGGGAAGAGGAAGAGAAGTAGTGAATGGGGGAGGGGAGAGGGGAGAGAGGGGTAGATGGAGAGGGGAGGGGAAGATGTAGATGGGGAAGAAAAGGGGAAAAGATGGGAGAGGGAAGAGGAGCAGAGAAAGGCAGGGGGGGAGAGAGAGGAGGAAGAAAGAGGGGTAAGGATAAGGGGGAGGGGAAGGGGTAGGAAAGTATGGAGGGAAGGGAGAGAGGGGGGGAGGGGAGGAGTGAGCTAAACAGAACGGAATAAGGTTAGGGTAGGGGAATAAGGGGAGGGGGAAGGGGAGGAAAGGTGGGGGAAGAGATTAAGGGTGGGAGGGGAGTTAGGGTAGGGGAGGGGGTAAGGGGGGGAGGGGAGAGAGCCGGGAGGGGGGTGGGTAAGTAAAAGGGTGTGGGTGTGGTGAAGCAGTTAGCTCATGGCGGATGATATATATACAGCTGCCGATGTTATACAAGATACATACTTATGAATTTAATATGAATTTATTCGTATAATTTTTTCATTTTACGATCATTTTATTTCTTATTCTGCGATGTCTTCATTGTAACGATTTCTTTTTGTGAAAGGAGGAGTGGACGAGAGAGAGAGAGAGAAAGAGAGGGAGAGAGAGAAAGAGAGAGAGAGAGAGAGAGAGAGAGAGAGAGAGAGAGAGAGAGAGAGAAGAGAGAGAGAGAGAGAGAGAGAGAGAGAGAGAGAGAGAGAGAGAGAGAGAGAGAGAGAGAGAGAGAGAGAGAGAGAGAGAAAGAAAGAAGCGACCCCCTTTCTTTAAAACGACAAATTAATCGCCCTTCCTTGTAACCATAAATAAACACCCACACATAAGTACATACACCCATCCACACACACATACACACACACAGACACCCATCTACACACAGACACACAAACACAAATACCCATCTACACACACACACACACACACAAACACACTTATCTACACACACACACACACACACAAACACCCATCCACACACACACACACACACACCCATCTACACACACACACACACACACACACACACACACGCACACATACAAACACACCCATCTACACACACACACACACACACACACACACACACGTCAAGTTAACAAATAACCCGAGTGAAACGTACTAATGATAGCGACATGTGATCCATTTCCCACAATAGGGTATCTCACGGATGTGGTAGTGAGTGGGGGGTGGTGGGGGGCTGGGGGGAAGAGGGGGGAGGGGGATGGAGGAGAGGGGGAAAGGGGAAGGGGGAATGATTGCTGGGGAGAGGAGGAGAATGGGGGGAGTTGGGAGGGGGGGATGGCGGTTGGGGAGAGGGGGAGAGGGGGAGGGAAGGAGTTGGAGAGGTTAGAGAGGGGGGGAGAGGGGAGGGAAGAAGGGGGAAGGTATAGAAGGGCTTCGGGAGGGGGGAAAGGGGGAAAGGGGAAGGGGAAGAAAAGGGTGAAGGGGAGGGCGGGGAAAGGGGAAGGGAAGGGGTTGGGGGAGAGGGGGAGAAGGAAAGGGGGAGGGGAGAGGGGAGAAAAGGAGGAAGGGGTGATGAGGAGCAGGTACAGAAGGGGTCGTGGTGGGGGGGGTGGGGGAGGGAAGAGAGAAGAGAGAAAAAGTTGGAGAGAGAGAGCTGTTAGGGAGACTGGGTAGGGGAGAAGGTATAGGGAGGGGGAGGAGGAGGGGGGGATGACTCCATCTATCACGAATTTAAGCATCGAATCTCTTCTCAAAGAGGGTGAGTGGGGGGGAGGGGGCGGGTGCGTAAAGGAGGGGGGAGGGGGTGAGACTAAAAGTAAATATATCATAGAACGGGAAGGTGTTGGGGTGGGGGAGGGGGTGAATAGGGGGGAGGGGGAGCGAAGAGCTAGGGGTGGGGGGGGTAGGAGGATGTTGGAAATGGGGGATGGGGGGGGGGGAGGGAGATGCTGGAAATGAGTGTAGAGAGAAGGGGGGGGGGGGGGGAGGGAAGAGGAGGGGTTATGAGATTTATAATAAAACTAAATG
>NC_061846.1:6453819-6456319 GCF_019202785.1 Penaeus chinensis
TCATCACAAAAAGTCATCACAAAAAGTCATCACAAAAAGTCATCACAAAAAGTCATCACAAAAAGTCATCACAAAAAGTCATCACAAAAAGTCATCACAAAAAGTCATCACAAAAAGTCATCACAAAAAGTCATCACAAAAAGTCATCACAAAAAGTCATCACAAAAAGTCATCACAAAAAGTCATCACAAAAAGTCATCACAAAAAGTCATCACAAAAAGTCATCACAAAAAGTCATCACAAAAAGTCATCACAAAAAGTCATCACAAAAAGTCATCACAAAAAGTCATCACAAAAAGTCATCACAAAAAGTCATCACAAAAAGTCATCACAAAAAGTCATCACAAAAAGTCATCACAAAAAGTCATCACAAAAAGTCATCACAAAAAGTCATCACAAAAAGTCATCACAAAAAGTCATCACAAAAAGTCATCACAAAAAGTCATCACAAAAAGTCATCACAAAAAGTCATCACAAAAAGTCATCACAAAAAGTCATCACAAAAAGTCATCACAAAAAGTCATCACAAAAAGTCATCACAAAAAGTCATCACAAAAAGTCATCACAAAAAGTCATCACAAAAAGTCATCACAAAAAGTCATCACAAAAAGTCATCACAAAAAGTCATCACAAAAAGTCATCACAATGGATAACTAAACGTAAATAATAACGAAAATATGCAAATAAGATTGAATATCACCGGCAAAACAAGAACCTAAAAAAAAAAAAAGAAAAGAAAGAAAGAAAAAAAAGTAAAATATACAGAAATAGAAATAAATGAGGTGGTCGAGAAAAAAAAAAATAACATAGATCAGTTTTGGAGTGATTTAAGCGAAGTAAAGAAAAGGAAACACAAAAATATAAGGAATAAGAAGGAAAGACAAAGAGTGAAAGAAGAAATTTCATAAAACAACAACAACAACAATGGAACGATATAAGGATGAAAGAAGGAAATATAAATACGAAGAGAATAAAGAACTAAAAGACACCAGGAACGAGCAATTTAGCAAACTCCTGGTTGAGATTACCGACACGGAGATGTTGCAAGGAGATGATGATAATGAAGATTGCAATTCCCAGCTTTACAAATGGAGTTATCGATAAATGCCACACGTTAGGTAAAGGTAGTTCAATACCGAGATAATTAAGCTCTAATGCATGATAACAGCTTTGATACATTTAATACCAAATCGCCAGGAACACGAAATACCAAGGCCTATAACATGCGTGCCAACTATTTACTAACTAATTAAATAAATGATATCTGAAAGACTTTATGGATATCTAACTGGAATGAAAACGTTGCCAAAGGAATAAAAGGCATGCAACAGAGGCTGCTATGAGTGCAAAGATCAGCTGATAATAAACAAAACAATACTGGAAGATCATAAGAATAGGACGAAGTATTTGGCAACAGCGTGGAGTGACTTGTCAAAAAGCGTTCGAAAATGTACCGCACACGTGGATATTTAGGTGCGTAGGAATATACAAAATGAAGAAAACACCAATACACATTTTAAAAACAGAAGAATGTAAAACACTACTCATCTTACAAGCAGAAGCACAAAACAACAGAACAAAAGCTATACGAATAAAAAATGGTACATTTCCATCGCTGTTGTTGTTTGCTTGGCATTGCTGTTACGTGAAATCTGAAAGGAAAAATTAATATTCAACCGCTCTACATGGAGGACCTAAATTTGTATGCTAAAGATAACATACAATTTCAAAACACTAATAAATACAGCAAAAGGAATCACAGACGATATAAAAATAAAATTTGGATTTGATAAACGTGCCAAATGTTCCATCGTGGTGAGTTGATAGCAACAGAAAAAAATGGAGCTAAATGACAACAGTAAAACCAAATCATTAGAACAAGAAGAAGCCTATATAAATCTTGGAATAGACGAAATAGACAAAACAAAACACGCAACCATGAAGATAATCGGGAATAAATGGCATAGAAGACTAAGAATAAATATGAAAGAAGGAATTGAATTCTACTAATATAATAGCAGCAGTAAAACACGGGAATCATCAGTAATGACCAATAGCTTTGATAAATAATAAAAAGCAGATTGCAGAAACTACAGAAAATTAATATAACAATGAGAAAATGATTCCCTATGTGGAACGTACTTACCAACCTAGATATTATTAGGAAAGAAGACTAATGAAACGAGAAACACCTTATAAAATGGTTGGAATACAGGACTATCTAAATACGAAGCTGAATTCCTAAAGGCAGCATAGGAGGTGTGAACGAGGAGAAGATGGTTCAATACAACGAGAAACAAAATTATAACGGAGGCGCTGGTGTCAAATAGCGAATGAAATGGAGAAGATCTAAAAGGGAAAATAAGAGACGAAATAAGAAGAAATAAAACAAAACAGTGAGCGAAAAAAAAACACTAAAAAGAAAATTATACAAAAAAAAAAAAAAAAAATCAAGAAACGGATGTAAATAGAAAAACAACACAAACAATTGAGATAAAAG
>NC_061846.1:6461319-6469676 GCF_019202785.1 Penaeus chinensis
ATCCAAATTTCTACACAGACAATAGACACTTGATACACTCTGCACTCCTCCTGGGATATCAATCCGCCGCCTATTTTTTTTTTTTTTTCTATTCCAATGAGCAAAAACCACCCGAACGACCGAACAACCCAACGACCGAGCAACAGAACGACTGAATGACCTAACGACCGGACAACCCAACGACCGAGCAACAGAACGACTAAATGACCTAACGACTGAAAAACCCAACGACCGAGCAACAGAACGACTGAATGACCTAACGACCGGACAACCCAACGACTGAGCAACAGAACGACTAAATGACCTAACGACTGAAAAACCCAACGACCGAGCAACAGAACGACTGTATGAACGAAAGGGCGAAGAACCGACCGAGCGACAGAGCAACAGAACCGGATGACTTAACGACCGAACTAAAGAGTGAACCATCGAACAACCTCGAGTAACAGACCGACCCAGTGTCCTAACGACTTAACGACCGAACGACCCGAGAGTCCGAACCATCGAACAACGTAACCGAGCCACAGAACGACCCAACGACCCGGACAACCGAACCAAACCGAACGACCGAACGACTTAAACGACCGACAGACAAGCGGCGGCAAATTAAACCGGCCGCCTTAGTCACCCACAACCTCATTAGTGGAAATTATCATACCGACGACCGAGCTTTTCGACCGACGCCTCTGCTCGCTTCCCCAGACACACGTGATCAATCATGGCTGTTCTTGAGCAGCGTGGGGAGGCGTTAACAGGTGGCGGGCGGAGGGGTGGAGGAGGGGAGTGGGGGTGGAGGTGGAAGAGGTGGATTAGGTGGATTGGAGGTGGAGAAAGTGATAGAGGTAGAACGGGGCAAGGGTGGAGGTGGAGGTGGAAGAGGTGGAGAAAGTTGTGGAGGTGGACGGGGGAAGGGTGGGAGTAGGAGGAGAGGTGAAGGTGGAAGAGGTGGATTAGGTGGATTAGAGGTGGAGGAAGTGGTAGAGGTGGACGGGGCAAGGGTGGAGGTGGAAGAGGTGGATTAGAGGTGGATAAAGTGGTGGAGGTGTAGGAGTGGAGGAGTTGGAGGGATGGCGGAGGGGGTGGATTGGAGGTGGAAGAGGATGTGCATTGGGGTGGAGGAGGTGGAAGAAATGAAAGATAAAAGTGGAGGAGTAGAAGTCGAAGAAAGGCAAAGAAGAAGAAAAAAAGGAAGAGAAAACAAGAATAAAACAAAACAAAACCTAGCAACAAAAGAGAAGAAAAACGGCCAAAAGAGGAAGATAAAAAAATAATAATTATAATAAAATAATAGACGAAAGAAGAAAGGCAAAGATGAAGAAAAAAGGAAAAGAAAAACAAGAAGAAAAAACAGAACTTAGCAACAAAAGAAAAGAAAAAAACGGCCAAAAGAGGAAGAATACAAAGAAAAAAATAATAGATGAACGAGAAAGAGGAGGAGAAGAACTCAGAGGCAGCGACTGGGGAGGAGAAGGAACAGCGCTCGAAGACGTTCCCTTCAGCGGCCTCGGATGCCTACCCCCCGCCCCCTCCCTCTGTCCAGGGTTCTTGGCGAATTTTTAAACCTTTTTTTTGTGAAATTTGGGATTTTTCTAGTAGTTGTCTTTTTTTTAAGGTTAGTTTTTTAAAAATTTGTTTTGGGTTTGTTTTGTGTTTTTCTTTCAGTTTTGTTTCTGTACGTTTCTCTCTTTTTTTTTTTTCTTTTTTTCTTTTTTTGGGGTGGGGGGTAACAATCATATTCCTTGAAATTCGATATTTTTTTGGTAATTCATTCCTTTCCTTTTCAACCCATCCCCATCTCCTCTTCCCCTTTCCCACCCTCCTCCCTCTCCCCCCTTTCCTCTTCCCCCTCCTACCGTCCCCCTTCCCCTCCCCTTTCCTCTCCCCTTTTCCCCTCCCCCCTCCCCCGTCCCCCTTCCCCCCACTCCCCTATCCACCTTTCCCCTATCCTCCTCCCCCTCTCCCCTATTCCTCTCCCCCTCTCCCCCTTTCCCCTTCCCCCCTCCTCCCCCTATCCCCTTCCTCCTCTCCCCCTTTCCCCTTCCCCTCTCCCCTATCCACCTTTCCCCTCCCCCTCTCCCCTAGTCCCCTTCCCTCCTCCCCCTCTCCCCTTTCCCCTCCTCTTCCCCCTCTCCCCTTCCCCCCTCCTCCTCCCCCTCTCACCCTTCCCCTTTCCCCTCCCCCTCCTCCCGTCCCCCCTCCCCCTGTCCCCCTCCCCTCCCCCAAGCAATTGCGCACTCTTTCCATCTCTAAAACATAATCTCATCGCAGACAGAGAAACGCGGGATAGTGAACACTGTCAAAGGTCTTCTTTTCTCCCTTCCTCTCTCCCTTGAAATCCTCTCCCTCTCCTCCCTTCTTTTATTCCCCTCTGTCGAATATTTCTCCTTTTCCCCTCTTCTCATCTTTCCCCATTCTTCCTCTTTATGTTTATCTTCTTAGTTCTTCTATCATCATGTTCTACTCGTCTGTTTTCCTTTCCTTTCCTCCTTCTCTCTTTTTCACCAATTCTCCTTTCTTAATAAGCCTCTTTCCACTTCCCCCTTTCCTCTTTCTTTCCTTTCCCCTCCCTCTCCTTCTTCCTTTTCCTCAACTTCGTATTCCCCTTTCCTCCTCTTTCATCGCCCTCTCCCTCTTTCCTACCCTTCCTCTTCCCCTCTTTCTATTTCCCCCCTCCTCCCCTCTCCCTTTCTCCCCCCTCTTCCCCTCTCCCTTTGTCCCCCTTCTCCCTTCTCTTATTCTCCCCGTCCTACCCACTCCGTTTCTCCCCCCTCCTCTCCTCCCCTCTCCATTTATCCCTCCTTTCTCTCCTTCCCTCTCCATTTTCTCCCCCTCCTCTCCTTCCCTCTCTTCCTTATCCCCCTCCTCTCCTCCTCTCTCTTCCTTATCCCCCTCCTTGCAGCAATATTTATCTATTTATCAGTGTCTACCCCACCGCGTCTTCCATCATTCGGCTCCCCTCCCTCCCCTCCCCCTTCCTCCCCTTCCCCAACCCCCCAACCCCCCAACCCCCTCCGTCTCTAGTTCTCAGCGTTACTTCAGGATTTCTTAAGCTCTGTTAGGATGTCTTGATTCGCAGAAGAGGAGGCTCTCAGATTCGACTGTTTTTGTTGTCTTTGTTTACTGGATTTGTTGTTGTTTGTTGTTGTTCACCCTCATTCTTCTTTCGTGTTAGTCTGTAGGAATTTTTTTTTTGTTTAATTATTGTTTTGTTTTGTTTTGTTTATTATCATTATTCTCTCCCTTTTTTGTGCGGGTGAAAAAGGTCCGATCTTGTTGTTCTCGTTTTTGTTGTTGCGGTTCTTGCTCCCTTCCCTCTACCCCGTTTACTCGCTCTCTTGATTTCCCTCTTTCTTTCTCCTTTCCCTCCTCCCTTCCTTCACAAACAGCCGGTCTACTTACTTTTACCGTGATGTACTTTCCTCGAAGAAGAATGATAATGATAATATTAGCAGTGATGATAATGATGGTAATAACAATAATGATAATAATAATAATGATAATGATAATAGTAATAATAATAGCAATAATAATAACAGGGATAATAATAAAAACAGAGTAATATCAATAATGATAATAATGATAATAATAATGGCAATAACAATAATAATAACAAAATCAATGATAATGATAATAATGATAATAATAACAATAATAATAATAATGATAGTGATAACAAAAATAACAAAATAATATCAGTAATGATATTGATGAAAATAATAAAATTTCATGACAATACTAATGATAATAATAATGAAAAATAATATCAGTAATAATAACAATAATAATGATAATAGTAATAATAACAATAACAATAATAATAATAATAGTAATAATAATAATAATAATAATAATAATAATAATAATAATAGTAATGATAATCATAACAACAACAACAATAATAATAATAATGATAATGGTAATGATAATAATAAAACAACAACAATAACACCAATAATAATAATAATAGTAATAATAATAATAATAATAATAATAATAATAATAATAATAATAATAATAATAATGATAATAATAATAGTAATAATAATGATAATAGTTTAATAGTAGTAATAATAATAATAATAGTAATAATAATAACATTGATAATAATAATGATAATAGTATAATGATAGTATTAGTAATAAAAAATAGATATAGTAATGATAATAGCAATAATAATAATATAATAATAATAATAATAATAATAATAATAATAATAATAATAATAATAATAAATCATAATAACAACAACAATAATAACAACAACAATAATAATAACAACAACAATAATAATAATCATAATAATAATCATAATAATAGTAATAATAATAATAATAATAATAATAATAATAATAATAATAGTGACAATAATAGTAATAATAGTGACAATAATAATAATAATAATAAAGATGATAATAATAGTAATAATGATAATAATGATAATAATAATGATAATAATAATAATGATAATAATAATAATGATAATAACAATAATGATAATAATAATAATGATAATAATAATAATAATAATAATATTAATATTATTAATAATAATGATAATAATAGTAATAATGATAATAACAATAATAGTAATAGTAATAATGATGGCAATAATAATAATAATAATAATAATAATAATAATAATGATAATAATAAAAATGATAATAATAATAACGATAATAATAATAATAGTAATAATAATGGCAATAACAACAACAATAATAATAATAATACTAATAATAATAATAATAATAATAATAATTAATAATAATAATAATAATAATTATAATTATAATTATAATTATAATGATAATAATGATGATAATAATAGTTGTAGCGGGTTTGTAGACCAAGTAGATTTTTATGTATCTGGTTGAGTTCGGGCTCGACCGAGAATATGAATAAAATTATTCAGGAAAAGATTCGTCTGCAATGAACAGATGTAAGGTTCCAGGCCTACGTCACGCTGCCACCACCCCATTAGTAGGTTCGGGAACCGTGTGTGTTGTGTATGGGGGTGTGAATGTTGTATGAGAAGAGGCTGGAAGGAAAATACAGAATATGTGTGCTGAATGTTGGATGTGTAAGTGTGTAAATGTGAAAAGGGAGATAGCGTAGGCAGAGCGTCTGCGTGGACGTGTATGGAAGAAATTAATATACTCTGATTTGTCTAGCCTTTTCACAGCCTTTCAGGGTTGCGAGATAGAATAACCAGCAATATGCTGTTTAGGAGACCCAAGCCCAAGAACGTTAAGCATTCAGCTTTAGGCAAAACCAGAACTTAAAACCGATGTCATTTGTTTTCCTGACTGGGACTGAGTGAAAGTTCTATGACGGTATGATATTTATTGAACAGGTTACACTCTTTAGGGAGGTCTACAAATAATTCAGTCATGAGAAATTTTGATAGTTGCGTACATCACCAATTTAATCACAGCGGGGGTGATGCACGTGGAAATCAACACCATAAGTATTTTTAAGCAGAGTATTAGCACGAAAAGAAATACACTAATTTAAACAACTTAATCTCCAACTCAGAATGAAGATTAACATAAAAAGAATAGTGCTGAGAAACTCTGAATAAAAACACTAGTGTAACGAAAGAAAAACGTAGTGTAAGGAACAATTTAGCGTCGGAAGCCAAATAAAAAAATATAAACACCAAAAGGGCATAGATCACGAAGACTGCCTGAACACCCACAAGGTCAGGCAGGAATCGACCAAGACAAAGTAAAACAAATAAACAAAAGAACGGCAAAGACAAGCTAAAACGGGCCTAAAATTACGGGCGAGAATGTGGAAGATCTTTCTCCCAGGAGGTACGGATCCTCAAGCTGGAAAAAAAAAAAAGAAACAACCAATCATAAAAACAACAACAAAAAAACTAAGGAGGTACGGATCCTCAAGCAGTGTCCCTTCTATGTGAGTGGTCCTTTTTATGCTCTGACCCTTTGTGAAATCAGAGTGCTGCTTTGAGTTTTCGTGGAAGAGAGTGCACCCTGCAAATAGTGATGCAGTATGTCACACGCCAAAGTCCAACAGAGACCAGGTGTCTCCTACACACAACCATAGAAATACTTATCTTGAGAAAAACACGGATTTGTCAATCCTGGCGTGAAGCGAGGTAAATCCACAGCGAGGTAAATCCAAGACGAAGTAAATCCAAAGCGAGCACAATACCAAGAGTGGAACCACTGTTTATCATAGAAGGCAGGACCGAACTATCTTCCCCTAAGCATGGCGCGAAAGAAGAAAATACGCAAAGCTTCGGCAGATCAACCATATAGTTCGGTGGTCCAAACAACCCAAAGGACCCGAACCACCGTGAAAAGAGAGAGGGAGAGAAACACAAACAACCAAAATATGTAACAACCATTACTCTCTTAAGGGGTTATATTGACATTTTGGAAGCGTCACCAAAAAGATAGAATATTTCAAAGATAATAATAAAGGAAAGGATACCGAGGAAGACTGGTAATGTACAATTTACGTGGAAACTGTGCCTTTCGGGCTGTAACTCTCTACGGTATTCGACTTAGAAAATAAATAAATCTTTATTTTTTTCTCGGAGACTTCAACGCCATCCAAGTAACGAGACTTGGTATAAAATACGTTCTTTGGTTATTTTTTTTAACCATGTTCACATTAGTTTTTGACACTGTCTTTGGCGGCTCGTATGGCTTTGGTCCTGGCTTATGAAGTCGCACTCGAGTCACGTGGGCGAGGCGCGAATGGCGGGTGAAGCACCAGCCTCTTGTGGGTGCACAGCGAGTGCGCTCGCATCGTCGATGGAAGCGGAGCCCGGGACGTCTCATCCGAATCAAATGGCAGCATCGCAGAGTTCCCCACGTCCTTTGTTCCGTGGTAGAGGAGGCAGGCATGTGGCCTCAACCACTCGGCGCCCGAGGACGATGTCAGTCCAGGCGAGATCGACCTTAGAGTCGGCGTGTGCGCAGCCGTACACTACAATAGTAATAGTAATGATAATGGCAATAACAATAATAATAAAATAATAATAATAATAATAATAATAATAATGATAATAACAATAATAATATTAATAGTAATAATAATGGCAATAACAATAATAATAATAATAATAATAATGATAATAATAATAATAATAATAAAAACAATAATAACAATAACTACAACAACAACAATAATGGAATATCATAATGATGATAATAATAATTAAAAAGTAATCACGACCTATACGACATAAAACAATCAAACAAACAAACAAAAAAAAACAACAACAAAGAGAACCAAAAACTGAATGGAAAATTTCGACTGAAAAAAAAGTTAACAGAATAAATATCAAACAAACAAAAAAATAACATTAAAATTCAGACATAACACAAAATTACGTAAATTACAAAACAGAACAGGGGAAGATAAACGGAAAATCAAGGAATATGGAATGATGAGGAAATGAGAAAGATGATGATGAATAACAGTGATAAAGGGAGGAAGATGTAATCATTGATGATTGAATAGATAAGGAAGATGGTGAATAAATGAGGAAAATGTGATGATGAATAAAAAAGAGGTAGATGAAGAATGGATAGTGATGTGTGATGAGAAATGATATGATAAAAGTAAGGAAAAAGAAGAAAAGTTAAAAATAAAAAGATTTTTTTTTTTTTTTTTTTTATTACTATTGTGTAAATTCGTTTTTATTATCATTGTCACTATATTATCATTATCATTCTAATATCATCAATCCTCACTGTATCATTATCATTTCAGATATCATAATCGTCATTATCATCTGAATTGTTTGTGTAGACAATAGTCGCATTTTACTATCATTATCGTCATTATGTTTCATTATCGTTCTAAGAAGGAGAGAGTAGAAACAAAAAACACATTTTTCGTGAAGCTGGAATTTTTATTATACTTATTTCGCTCTCTTCAGTAGCCTCATATTTTCCCTTTTCCATCCACTTCCTCTCTTTCTCTCTTCTTCCGCCTTCTCTCTAATTCATTTCTCTACGTCTTTCGTTCACCCTCAGCTGTCTTATCTATTTCCCTTTGTCTGATTTCTCTCTTTCTTCTTTCCTTTTTCTTGCGGTCTCTCTCTCTCTCTCTCTCTCTCTCTCTCTCTCTCTCTATCTATCTATCTATCTATCTCTATCTCTCTCTCTCTCTCTCTCTCTCTCTCTCTCTCTCTCTTCTTCCCTCTCTCTTATCTCTTCTCTCTTTCTCCACCTCTCCTTCCATCCGTTTCTCTTTCTTCTCTTCTCTTCCCTCCCTTGCCTCTCTCTCCCTCCCTCTTCTCCCCAATTTCTCTCTCCTTGTTTCTCTCTCTTTTCTCCCTCCTCTTGCGTCTCTATCCCTCTCTTACCCCTTCCTTC
>NC_061846.1:6474776-6477276 GCF_019202785.1 Penaeus chinensis
AAATTTTGAACATGTGGAATGAGGACTCTGAAGTTTTTCTGCAAAGATTTGTGACAGGGGGTGAAACATGGCTCTCCCAGTACCATCCCGAGGACAACATTCAGTCAAAGCAGTGGCTGTCCAGGGGTGGAAGTGGCCAGTCAAAGCAAGGTCTGAGCGTTCAAGAGGAAAGGTCATGGCCACTGTCTTCTGGGATGCAGAGGGGATTTTGCTGGTTGACTTCCTTGAGAGCGAGAAAACAATTACATCTGCTTATTATGAATGCGTTTTGAGAAAACTGTCCAAAACAAGCGAAGAAAAACGCCCTGGAAAGCTTCCTCAGCGCGTTCTCTTCAACCACGACAATGCACCCGCTCACGGCGCTCGGCAGACAAGAGCTGTGCTACGTGGATTTCGATGGGAAATCGTCCGACATCCACCTTACAGCCCCGATTTAGCCCCATCCGACTTCTTTTTTGTTTCCAAGCTTAAACAAAATAATTGAAAGGTACAATTTTCCATCGGTTAAAGATGTAAAAAGAGCTGCTCTGACATGGTACAAATCACATGACCCTCAGTTGTACTCAGACGGACTTAAAGGCTGGCATCAGCGTTTGCAGAAGTGTATTAACCTTAATCATAACTGAAACCTATTTTTTTCATACTGTCCTCCTTCCGTTTTGAAGCCCCCTCGTGTATATGTATGTATATATGTGTGTGTGTGTGTGTGTATATATATATATATATATATATATATATATATATATATATTTTATATATAAATATAAACATATACATATACATATACTTACACATACATACATATATATATACATATATATACATATAAATACATATATGTGTATATATATACATATATATATACACACATATATGTATATATATACATATATATACACATATATATATATATATATATATATATATACATATATATGTGTGTGTGTGTGTATTTATTTATATACATATGGATATACATATGTATATACATATATATGTGTACGTATACATATATATACATATACATATACATTTACTTATATATACGTACATGCATACACAGACACACACACACACACACACACACACACACACACACACACACACACACACACATATATATATATATATATATATATATATATATATATATACATATATATATATATGGATATATATATATAAATATATATATATACATATATATATGGATACATATATAAATATATATATATATATATAAATACATATGTGTGTGCGTGTGTGCATACACACATATGTTATCTCTATTAGGAAGCAGTAGCGTCACACTTAATAAAACGTCACAGTTGAAATCAGCAAGTCCACTGAAAGAATATCAATTTTTCTAAGTCTATTTAGGATTTGCAACTTCAAATCTTTTACAATGCAGCACACGTTTCACCTTACTCCTTAGCCCTGGCCGATGTTAAAGTGATGCTAATATTCGAGGTTTGGACTTAAGGGGGGGATGGGAAAGGGACAAAATCCCTCCATTCCCCTTTTCTCCCACTTCCCCTCTGCCTCCGACCCCCTCCTCCGTATCCTCCCTTTCCATCCTCTCCCCCTCCCTCCCCTCCTCCTCCTCTCTTCCCCTCTTCCACCTCCCTTCCCCTCCTCCAACCCCTTTCCCTTCCCTCTCTGTCCTCCTCCCCCTCCCTCTTCTACCCCCTTCCCCTGTCCCCCTCTGCCCTTTTCCCCTCCCTTCTCTGCCCTTTAACCCTCCCTCTCCATCCCCTCCCTACCCCCCCCCCCACCCCTCCAATAAAAAGGAAAAAAAAAACGCGTCACTCAAAATTTCTTTCCTGCATTTTCGTGCCTTACATCAACGGAGAACAGGAGATTAAACTGACTTTGTATTTGGAAAGTCGTAAAAAAAAGACAAAGTAATTTCCAAGCGAGCTAGAATTTTCCGAACAATTCTTCACAGTACTAATTGACTGCATTCGTTGAACGGGAAGAGAGTGTAGCAATTGCGAAGATGCGGTAGCTATATCCTTATGACTGGTTGCAATGAATTGATTGTCTGTAAAGGGCTCATTTGAAGGAAAATTGATGGGAAGATATTTTTTAGGTGAGTGCGTGCAGATCACGCACGCACACGCACACACATAACACGTACACACACAAAAACACACACACACACACGCAAACACACACACACACAAACACACACACACACACGCGCAAACGTTCACAAACAAACATGCTCAGACAAACATACATACATACATACACTAACAGGCACATGTACTCATAACTGCAACTTTATAAGCCCTTAAATCGTCAAGCATTTGTAAATTCCATAGCACGTATGTTATAGACGATGATTGTATTTCTGTTATTATCATTATGATCATAATCATTGAAAATATTATTATTTTGTTTTCTTTTTCTTTTCTTTTCTTTTCCATTATTATTAGTGTTGTTGTTGTTGTTGTTGTTTAGTATTATTATAATTGCCATTATCATCATCAGCATC
>NC_061846.1:6497276-6502276 GCF_019202785.1 Penaeus chinensis
ATAATCTCCCTCTCCCTTCCCCTACCCCCCTACCCCTTTCTGGACTCCCCCCTCGCCTCGTCTCTCCCTCCGCACCTCCCATTCTCTCCCACTTCTGCCTCTCTCTCTCTCTACCCCTCTCCCCGTCCTCTTTCTTTTCCCTCTCTCTCTCTCTCTCCATCCATCCGCATCCCCCCCTCTCTCTCCTAACCCACCCATATCCCTTCCTCCTCCCTCTCCCTCTCCCCCCCTCCCTCCCTCCTTCACCCTCACCCCATCCCTCCCTCTCCCTCTCCCACCCTCCCTCCTACCCCCTCTCCCATCCCTCTCCCACCCTCCCATCTCCCCCTTTCCCCCCCTCTTCCCACTCCCCCCCATCCCCCCCACGCGCGCCCCAAGAGCTCGTATTTCTCTCCTCCTCTGCGGGCGTCCTGGCATCTTACAAGCGTGTTCACACCTCTGTAACCTCTTCGGAAACCCCTTCCATCCCTCAGCCTCGGTTGATGGCCCGCGCCTCGCTTTCCTGCGCTGTCGGTTTGGCTGGTTTTGTTGGGCTGTTTGGCTGTCTGTTTGTCTGGCTGTTGGGCTGTTTGTTTGTCTGGCTGTTGGGCTGTTTGTTAGTCTGTGTCTGTGTTTTTTTTTCTCCCTTTTTTTTGTTTTTGATTTTGTATTTTGTCTGTCTCTCTTTCTCTCTTGTTTGTTTCAATCTGTTCGTCTGTCTGTTTGTCTCTCTCTCTCTCTCTCTGCCTGTCTATTTTTCTGTCTCAGTCTCTCTCTCTCACTCCTTCCATCTCCTCCTTCCGTCTGCCAAGTAGAGGAAGAGAGGGAGAATAAAAATGAAGGCATAGCGATGGGGAAGGAAGATATAATAGAAATGGCGAAGGACAGGGAGGAGAAGAAAATTATAATAAAGGACCTGGAGTAAGAGAAGGAGGAGAAGGAGAAGCGAGAAGAGAAGGGGGTACAAAAGGAGAGAATAAGAAAGGCATAAGAGAGGAAGAGGTGAAGGAGAAGATAAAAGGAGTAGAAGGAGGAGATGGTGGAGGCAGGTGGAAGAGGAATAGGTAGGAGAAAAATGGGAATAAACGGGTAAAGAGAGAGAGACAACGAAAGAGAAGAGAGGGAAGGAAGAGAGAGAGAGAGAGAGAGAGAGAGAGAGAGAGAGAGAGAGAGAGAAAGAGAGAGAGAGAGAGAGAGAGAGAGAGAGAGAGAGAGAGAGAGAGAGAGAGAGAGAGAGAGAGAGAGAGAGAGAGAGAGAAAGAGAGAGAGAGAGAGAGACAAGGACAGAGAGAGAGAGAGACAAAGACAGAGAGAGAGAGAGAGAGAGAGAGTCAGAGAGAGAGAGAGACGGGGAAAGAGAGAGAGAGAGAGAGAGAAATAGAGAGAGAGAGAGAGAGAGAGAGAGAGAGAGAGAGGGGAAAAAAGAAAGAGAGAGAAGACAAGACCGAGAAGAGAGAGACAAAGGGCAGGAGAGAGAGAGAGGAGAGAGAGAGAAAAGAGAGAGAGAGAGAGAAGAGAGAGAAAGAGAGAGAAAGAAGAAAGTGAGAAGAAAGATATAATATAATATATATATTTTATATATATATAAATATATAAAAGAGATAGAGAGAAAGAGAGAGGAGAGAGAAGAGAGAAGAGAGAGAGAGAGAAAAAGGAAAGAGAGAGAGAAAGAGAGAGAGAAAAAAGAGAGAGAGAGAGAGAAAAAGAGAGAGAGGAGAGATTGAAGATGGAGGGAGCCATTAGTTACCTCCCGAACCACAGGGGAAAAAGGGAAAACCCAAAGTGTAGATGAACCTTTAATGGTGAGGTGTAGATTCCCTTTCCCTTTTGACCTTCCCCCTCCCTTTTCCCCCTCCCTTTCCCCCTCCCTCTTTCCCCCCCTTCCCCTCCCTTCCCCTCCCCTTCCCCCTCCTCTCCCTTTCTGAACACACTCCACTCCCTCTCTCTCTCTCTCCTGCTTGTCTCTCTCTCTCTCTCTCTCTCTCTCTCTCTCTTACTCTCCTCTCCCCCTTTGTCTCTTTTCCTCTTGTCTTTCTCCTCTCTCCTCTCCTCCTCTCTCTCTCTCCTCTCACTCTCTCTCACCCCCCCCCCCTTTTCCTTCCTCTTCCTCTCTCCTCCCTTCTCTCTTCTCTCTCATCTTTTTGTCTATCTGTCTATCTATCTATTCCTGTCTGACTGACTAGATCTCAATTTTCTATTACCGATCTATCTGTCTCCCTCTCTCCCCTTATTCCCCCCCTCTCTCCCTCCCTCCCTCCATCGTGCCGACCAGCCTGACGGACCTCCATCACACCCTTCACTACTCCCTCTCCTTTCTTCCCTCTCCTGGCTCTCCTCTTTCCCCTGTATGTCTGCTCCTGTCCCTGCTCTGACCCCCTTCTGACCCTTCTCCTCTCCTTCCTTTCTCCTTCTACTTTCTCTCTCTTCCCCTCTCCCCTATCTTTTTATTTCTCTCCTTCTTCTACTCCATTCTCTCTCTCCTCTCTCTCTCTCCCTTACTCTTCGTTTCTCCTTCTTCCTCACTCCTTCACTCTGTACCCCTTCTTCTCCTTCTCTTCTTCTTCCTTTTCTTCCTTCCATCTTTTCCTTCTCCCACATCTCTCACCATCGTCTCCCCCCTCCCCTCGCCTCCCCTTCTTCACGCCCTCCACCCCCCCTCCCTTTCTCCCCTTCCTCCCCCCTCCCCCCCTTTACCATCCTCCCTCTCCTCCAACCTCCCCTACGCTCCCCTCCTCCCATCTCTCCTTCATCAACCTCTCTCTCCTCGACCCCACATTCCAACCCATCACTCACCTTCCCCCACCACTCTCCCTCCCCCCAACAAACACACCCCACTCACCACACCTTGCCATCTCCACACTATTTCCTACTCTCTCTTCTCCCTCTTTCCCTTCACTCTACTCCTCACCTCCCACCCAACCCCCCCCCTCTCTCCCTCCTACGAGGTACTTATTCTCGCTTGGAATGCTCTCTCTCTCTCTCTCTCCTCTTATCTCTCTCTCCTCTGTCTCCTGTCTGTCTCTCTCTCTCTTCTCCTCTCTCTCTCTCCTCCTGTCTCTGTCTCTCTCCTCCTCTCCTTCTCCTCTCTCTCTCACTCTCTCTCTCCTCTCTTCTCTCTTCTCTCCGCTCTCTCCTCTCCTCTCTCTCTCTCTCACTCCTCCCCGCTCTCTCTCCCTCTCTCTCTCTCTCTCTCTCTCTCTCTCTCATTTCCTCTCTCTCAATCTCGTCCTCTCTCTCTACTCTCTCTCTCTCTCTCAACTCTCTCTCTCTCTCTCTCTCACTCTCTCTGTCTCACTCTCCCTCTCTCTCTCTCTCTCTCTCTCTCTCTCTCTCTCTCTCTCTCCTTCTCCCTCACTCTCTCACTCCCTCTCTCTCCTCTCTCCTTCACTTCTCTCTCTCCCCCCTCTCTCTCCTCTCCCTCTCCCTCTTTCCCTCTCTCCCCGCCTCTCTCTCTACTCTCCCTCTCTCTTCTCTCTCCATCACTCACTCCCTTCTCTCTCCCTCCTCCTCCTCCCTCTCTCTCTTCTCTCTCTCTCCCTTCCCTCTCTCTCTCCACTCCTCACTTCTCTCTCGCCCTCTCACCTCTCTCACTCTCCTCTCTATCCTTCCTCTCTCTCCCTCTCCCTCTCCTCCCCTCCCTATCTCGTCTCTCACTCCTCTCCTCCCCTCTCATCCCTCCTCCATCTTCTCTCTCCCACTGACTCTCCCATCCTCTCTCTCCTTTCTCTCTCTCCTCTTATTCTCCTTCTCCGCCCTCTCCCCTCCTCCCTCTCTCTTCCCTCTCTCTAATCGTCCCTTCTCTCTCTCCTCACCTCTCTCTTCTCACTCTCTACCCTCCCATCCTCTCCTCTTCTCTCTCCCCCTCTCCTCTCATCTCATCTCTGCTCCTCTCCTTCTCCCTCTGCTCTCCCCTCTCTCTCTCCTCCTTCTCTCTCACTTTCCTCCCTCTCTCTCCTATCTCTCCTCTCTCTTCTCCTCTCTCTCTTCGTCCTTTCCAAACCCTCTCTCTCCTTACCCCTCTCCTCATCTCACTACTCTCCCCTTCTCTCCCTACCTCTCTCTCCCCCCTCCTCCCTCCTCTCTCCATTCATCCCCTCTCTCTCTCTCCCCACTCTCTCTCTCCTCTTCTCTCTCTCACCTTCTCTCTCTCTTACCCTCTCTCTCTCTCTTCCCTGTTCTCCTCTCCCCCTCTCTTCCCTCCTCCCTCTCCCTCGTCCTCCGCTCCACTCTCTCTCCTCGGCCTCTCCCTCTTTCCTCGACTTCACTCACTCCTCGCATTCACCCTCTCACCCAGCATCTCTCCTCTTCATCTCTCTTCTCCGTACGCCACTCTCTCAATCGCTATGAGCTCAAATCGTATCTTTCCTCTCTACTCTCGCCCTTCCCTCCTCCCTCTCCCCCTCTATCCTCCCCTCCTCTCTCTTTCATCCCCTCTCCCTCTTCCTCTCTCCCACTCTCTCTCACCTCTCTCTCCCTCCTTCCCTCTTACCTCTCTTTTTTTCTCCCTCACCCTCCTCTCCTCTCTCCCCCCCCTCGTCCCTCACTCTCCACTCACTACTCTCACATCGGGCTTTCCATCACTCACCCTCTCTTCTCTCTGTCTCTCTCTTCTCAATCTCATCTCACTCTCTCTCTCTCTTCTCTCTCTTTTTTAATAATATATTAATTAATAAATTTTTTAAAAAAAATTTTATTACCCCCCCAAAACCCCTCATTTTATTTTAAAAATTAAATTATTTAATATTTTTATATATTATTTTTTTTATTTTTTATTTTTATACACTTTTTTTAAAAATACTTTTTTTTTAAATTTTTATTAAATTTACCCCCCCCCCAAAACCCCCAAACCCCCCCCTTCCTCCCCCCCCCTCTCTCCTCCTCCTCTCCTCTCTCTCTCTCCTCACTCTCCTCTCTCTCTCCTCCTCTCTCATCACTCTCTCTCTCTCTCTCCTTTCTCTTCTCTCTCTCTCTCTCTCTCTCTCTCTCTCGATCTCTCTCTCTCTCTCTCCTCTCTCTCTCTC
>NC_061846.1:6514776-6522276 GCF_019202785.1 Penaeus chinensis
TGGGAGGGGGGGAGTGGGGGAGGTAAGGGAGGGGTGGGTGTGGGGTGGGGTGGGGTGGGGTAGGGGGTTGGGGTTGACACATTTCATGTGAGATGTCGTAAAGGGTAGGGGTATCTTTACATTGCCGAGTTATGAGATCGCTACATCACAGCAGGATGCTAACTGCTATCTAATCTCTTTATCGAGCATGCGTGCAGGGTCAGTGGGCTATTTGAGCTGGGGGTATGAGACTTGGATCAGGTACATCTTATGGCTATTCGTGCGAGTCTAGTAGCCAGGATGATCATTATGTGAGCGTCTCATGAGGCAGGAGCTATGGCGATCATATCTAGGTCGGCTTGGCTTCTGTGTGGCGAGCTCTTCGCGCTTGACATTCTATGAGCATATATGGCGCTTATACATGTCTGTGGTCTTATCGTTCACAGAGCACACATTAACTATTACTAAAACACATTCACAACACCGGACACACTGTATGTGCGTGCCTTGCGAGTAAGTGCGTGTGGTGTGCTACAAAGAGCGAGTTGTTGGTCGAGGTATATACGGAGTCTTCGATGATCGTAGCGAGTGCGAGATGACGGTGGGGAGGGGACTGGGGATGGATCGTGGGGGTGCTATAAGACGTGCGAGAGACATCTAGTTCGTAACATTCATGAGAGGTCATGCGCTATAGCGTATCTAGATCTCTGTTCTTCAGTAACGTATCTGGTATGTTCATATAGGGGCGTACTCTTGCTGCTGAGCTATGTGCAATGTCGTTCTTAGCATAGCGTAGAGCGAGTATCGTTGTGAAGATCGACACACAGATATGACACTATAGGAGTATGCGGCTGTGCGTGTGGCTTATAGTACGAGTCGAGGTACAGGTCGGTGTCAGGCATAGAGCGAGGGCTGAGGAGCGATAGTCATAACACTAGATGGATGTGAGCTTACTTTGATCTTATGGCAGAGAGTCTGGGCTGTACGCGTTCTAGGTACAAGTCTTAGTGAGGGCGAGAGCGACGCAACAGGTGTGCAAGATGGGTCGAAGCTTCATTAGTAATTATTCATATAATTATCAAGGAGGAGGGGCTGCGTGCCGTGACTATTGTTCGCTGATGCGTGCACGTGAGATAGGCGTCTGTAGGGGGTAGATCTTGTGCTGGCTGATACGTTAGCAGATTGACGGTGCTGAGCTGACGTTGAAGCGATAGCATATCGTGTGCTAGGAGCAGGAGCATGGCACGAGGACGTGGTCGAGAGGGGGAGAGAGCAGAGACGAACGTGAAGTAGACACACGTGTTACGGGGGGCTGCACGTGAGGAGCAGGTGTATGGCACGGAGCATACACAGAGGGCACATAGAGCGGTATAGTCATATGAGCACATTAGTGGTGGTTCAGATGATGTAGGTAGCGAAGCTGTACGGAGCGAGGATAGCACGAGCGAGGAGAGGGCAGCGAGGTGACGAGTGTGTATCTTCAGTGAATGAGAGACAACAGAACATGGTATATGATCCAAGTTCTGTGATAGGTAGGGAGACTTACACTACATATGGGACGGTATTGACACACATGAGAACGGTGGGTCGAGGACAGGCTTGTAGGATGTGAGAGCTGGGGGTGACGAGAGACAGGAGATTGCTGGCATGGCTGGTGGGGAGAGATACGGGTCTGGTGGAGAAGAGATGAGGTACAGAACACAGGCGGGAATACTTATGAGTGAGCTGGATACGTGTAGATTTTATATTTCACACACAAGATACAGATTATCACACACTAGTTGGTGAGAGACTCTAAGAGTCGTGTGCGTGAGTCAGTCATTTCAGAGGCAAAACATCATCTGGGATGACGAGGAGAACACGAGTAGTCAGTAGCGAGGATCATAGTACAGAGTATACGTTCACAGTTTCACAGAATCACTAGTAGCGTGGTAGGACATGTAAGGGAAGGTGGCGGATCAGAACACACGGTAGACAGTACAGAGACTGTGCACAGTCTACATGGGGCGAGAGAGACTCAGACAGGAGGCGAAGCGGAGAGCATGAGACAAGCAGAGGACTTGCAGAGGCAGGGAGACACTTTGCGTATGATGACGATGACACGTAGCGGGTTACGTGTCACGCGCGTCAGTATGACGAGTAGACACGTGCTTATTGACACTAGTGCAGTCAGGACACGCATACTCATATGCTTTATGGATTCAGGGCATTTGAGGAGTATTGACATAGTGACGGCGAGTATACAGGCGAGATAGATAGGGAAGTAGAGCGTGACTAGCGGTACGAGGGGTGGCACAGGAAGGGTCGTGTGTATATCACTAGAGCATGTGCTTTGTGCGACTGTTCATTGACAGTAGTGGGTGACACATATAGCGGCACATCAGTGAAGGCACACGGACATAGGTGGCGTACACAACGACTGTGTGTAGTATGTCGTGCGGAGTATCATAAGAGAGAGGAGAGATGAAGGGACACGACGAGGAGCGGAGAGGAGGACAGGGACTGGACTGTGTAGCATATGAGTTAGATAGGAGATACACAATGGGCAGTTACGTAGGCACGGAGATGTGGTGACATGGAGAGGATTACACGAGCGTTCACGGAGTGGTGCACACAAATAGTATTGACATGACGTGAAAGGATTTATTTTGTCGTATTGAGATGTAGGAGGATGATGTCACTAGGGGGGAGTGATGGGGGGAGAGTAGGGGAGGACGCACGGTGTACTACATGGCGATGGCAATGATATGAACAGGTCTTCATCTGACATTTGACTGAGAGCTTGTATATGGGAATCTATATGCAGTACATGATGAGTACTAGTATCAACAGTAGTACTGACATGACACATTAACAGATGGATCACAGTGCAGGGTGTGACAAGAGTATGGGGAGGACTGGACGTGTCAGATCAGATGTGAGTCATGGGGGGGCGGACTGAATGTAACATTTACAGAGCGTAGAGAGCACTATATAGCGTTCAATGACAGTGTGTGGTATGGTATCACACTAGGGAGACTTTAACATGTGTAGGCACACATGCACGGAAGAGAATCAGGCACGTAGAATAGGTAGGAGAAGTTACAGGTCAGAGGATACAGGACACGCATATGAGACAGGTTAGATTGCATTTGGAGATAACACATATGGTTCACGAGACACATGTCACTTGTAGGTGCGAGCAGGAATCGAGATTCACGGTGAGTATGTGTGAATGGTGGGGGGGGTGGTGGATTGGTGGTGGTGGTGGTGGGTGGGGGGGGGGGTGGAAGTGGTGGTGGTGGATGATGTGGGGGGGTGGGGGTGGTGTTAGTGGTTGGTGATGTGGTGGTGAAGTGTGTGGTGTGGTGGGGGGTTTTTGTGGTGGTGGTGTGGTGTGGTGTGGTGGTGTGTGATATGGGGTGGGGGTGTGGGTGATGGGGGGTGGTAATGATGCTTGGTGGTGGTGATTGGTGGTTGATGGTGATGGTGATGTGGTATGGTGGTGAGGGGGTGGGGGGGTTAGTGGTGGTGGTGGTGGTTGTGGTGGTGGGAGGGGTAGTGGTAGGGTGGTGGTGGGGGGGGGTTGTTTGGAATATTGGTAGTGGAGGTTGTGGGGGGGGGGAGGGGGGGGGTTTTTTGGTTGAAAAAGTGGTAATGGGTGGTGAGGGGTGGTGGTGGTGATTGGATGAGGGGGTAGTGGGTGGAGGTGGGTGTGTAGGGGGGGGGGGGGGGGGGGGGATTGAGGGATGGTGGTAGTGGGGGAGGGGTTGGGGGGGGGAGGGAGGGGGGGGGGGGGGGGGGTTTGGAAGGGGGGTGGGGGGGGGGGGGGGGGGGTGGTTGGGGAGTTTTGAATGGGTGATTTGGTTGGGGGGGGAATGTGGGGTGGGGTGGGGGTGGGGGGGTGTGTGTGGGTGTGTATGGGGGGGGGGGGTGTGTTGTTTTGTGTGTTGTGTTGTTGTGTTGTGTTATTGTGTGTGGGGGGGGGGGGGGGGGGGGGGGGGGGTGTATGTGTGTGTGTGTTGTGTGTTGTGTGTGTGTGTGGGGTGGGTGTTTGTGTGGTAGTGGGGTGTGTGTGTGGGTGTTTGTGTGGGGAGTTGTGTGTGTGTGTGGTGTGTGTGTGGTTTTGTTGGGGGGGGGGGGGGGGGGGGGGGGGGTATTATTATGTTGTTTTTGTGTTGTGTGTGTTGTGTGTTGGGTATGTTGTGTGGTTGTGTGTGTGTTTGTTGTGTTTTGTGGGTTGGGGTGGTGGTGTGTGTGTGTGTGTAGGGGGGGGGGGGGGGGGTGGGGGGGGGGGGGGGGGGGGGGGGGTGTGGGGGTATTTGTGGGTGTGTTTGTGTGGGTGTGTGTGGTGTATGGGGGGGGGGGTGTGTGTGAGTATTTGTTAATGGGTGTGGGTTGTGTGGTGTTGGGGGGTATGTATATTTATTATATATATATATATATATAATATGGGTTGTGGGTGTTGTGTATGTTGTGTATTTATTATATATTGATTATGTTAATATATATATTATATATATATATATATGTTGTGTGTTTGTGTGTTGTGTGTGTGTTAGATATGCAAAAATTTATTGGGATGTGTGTGGTGTGTTGGTGTGTGTGTGTGGGTGTGTGGGGTGCGGGGAGCTCAGCAGCCACACTTCGTATACGAAAATTTTATATATATAATTTTATATAGATATATTTATTAGATATATTGTATATAATATTAATAGAGTTAGGGGGTGTAAGATACAGAGAGGGATAAATTGTTATTATTTTAATATACTATTACTATTCAAATAATCATTTGGCAACTGAATTTTATTGTTTACTTACATGATGTTGTTATGGTAGATAGATTAGATACATATATATATATATATATATATATAGTGATAGTTTTAGACAAACATTACACACACACATCGGAGTATATATAAGACGGTATATACAGATGATATATACAGGTATTTATATATACATTATATACATATACACTCACAAATACACAAAACACACACGACCACTAAAAGAAGAGGAGCGTGGGGATAAAACAAAAAAAGCAAGACAACACACACACAAAAACGCATATAGATTAATAAATTAAATAAAATATATAAATATATATACATACACACACACATCACAAACACTCCTCTAACACACACACACTCATAAAAGACAATATCAACACACACACACAGATATATATATTAATATATATATATATATAATATATACACACACACAATATATAGATATATTATAAATATATATATAAAATATATATGTGTGTGTGTGTGTGTGTGTGTGTGTGTGTGTGTATGTGTGTGTGTCTGTGAGCACGAACACATATTTATATATGTATATATATACATATACATATACATATGTATATATATATATATTTATATGCATATGTATGTATATTTATGCATATGTATGTATATATATACATTACATATACATATTGTATATATACATTTATTTATGTATGTATGTGTAAGTATATGTATATGCATATTTATATGTACACATGTATATATAATGCATATATATATATATATATATATACATATATATTCATGTA
The DNA here is from genome assembly GCF_019202785.1 of Penaeus chinensis. Classification (NCBI taxonomy): domain Eukaryota; kingdom Metazoa; phylum Arthropoda; class Malacostraca; order Decapoda; family Penaeidae; genus Penaeus; species Penaeus chinensis. The sequence continues at coordinate 6,520,313 of NC_061846.1, forward strand.
TGTACGCTTAAGTGTGTGTATATATATATATATATATATATATATATATATGGCTGATTTTTAACGTATTTATGTACACCCGGTAAACCAAAGCAACCATAAATGAAAAAACGAAAACATATGTGTTGGTTTAATTTTTGGCTTTCGCCTAAATTCTTTCTTTACCCCGAAAACATTTCAAACTTAATGTCTACACCTTGTTATAAAGATATCTTCAGCAACGTCTCGAACGCAACCCTGAATTAAGACATTAGGAAGATGGACCGACTGTAGGAGAGAGAGAGAGAGAGAGAGAGAGAGAGAGAGAGAGAGAGAGAGAGAGAGAGAGAGAGAAGAGTAAGAGAGTAAGAAAAGGGCGCATTAAACGAGAAAATAAATAGAGCGAAAGAGCGAAGAACAAAGAAAAGGAGCAGAAAATAAAAGCTGATACATCAACCGGAATTAATGCTAATTTCCCCCTCGCGTTGGGTGACGATATGGCAACACCGCCCGTCTTGCCTGCGCGTTTGACCACCGCTAACATATAATTAGCGAAACAACGTTAATTATAGAACAAGAGGCATAATTAAATGTAGTTCTCCCAGGCGGCGATTACCTTTCGTCATATTCAATACGACCGAAGAGAGATTAGGGGTGGAGGAGGGAGGGAGGAAGGAGGAGGGACGGAGGGAGGGAGGAGGGAGAGAAGGAGAGAAAAAAAACTCTTCTCGAGCCAAGTAATATATGTTCGTATTTACGTATGAAAGCCTAGTGAGCGAGGAGCAATTGTATGTGGCCAGGGAAGCTGTCACGAGACAATGGTTCAAAGACTGGGGCCTTAACTCGAGCGCCTTTGTCGAAGACATTTTAATCACACGAGCGGTTTTTCGCTAACTCTCTCTCTCTCTCTCTCTCTCTCTCTCTCTCTCTCTCTCTCTCTCTCTCTCTCTCTCTCTCTCTCTCTCTTTCTCCTTCTCTTCCTCTTCTTTCCTCCTTATCTCCTCCTTCTTCACCTAAAGAGGAAAGGTCATTTAGCCCTTCTTTTCACCCTCTTTTCTTTTCTTTTTTCCCCCTTTTTTTATGCAAAGATTATTCCCATCGTGGCTAACAGGTTGTGCGCTAGATTTAGCAATCCACGCTACAATTATATAGTTAGGCCATCTATCAGTTCTGGAAGGTTCTGCAAGAGCGTTTAATTATATACCTTGTGCGTTCAGTTTTTACCGCTACTGTGGGGCCTGAGATCAAAGCGATATGTAGCGGGCATAGAGAGAGCCATTGTTTTAATTATGAGAAAAATATTGTACCTGCTGTAATTAAATGTTCTATCTCCCAGCGAGGAAGAGGGAGGAGAGAGGAGGGAGAGAGATGGGGGGGGGGAGGTGGTGGAGACGGAGGAGAGAGAGAGGGAGTGAGAGAGAGAGAGAGAGAGAGAGAGAGAGAGAGAGAGAGAGAGAGAGAGAGAGAGAGAGAAGAGAGATAGAGAAGAGAGATAATTAGAGAGAGAGAGAGAGAGAGTGTTAGAGAGAGAGAGAGAATTAGAGAGAGATAGAGAGAAAGAAAGAGTTAATGAGAAAGAGAGAAAGGAAGAGTTAGAGAGAGAGAGAGAGAGAGAGAGGGAGAGAGAAAGAAAGATTAGAGAGAGAGAGAGAGAGAGAGAGAGAGAGAGAGAGAGAGTTAGAGAGAGAGAGAGAGAGAATAGAGAAAAAAAAAGAGAATATTCCGTTTCCCTTTTGTCTTTACGGATCTTGAACAAAGCCACGCTATTTAAGCCAACCATTCTAATCAAGATAATATACGAACACGTGTAATCCTGTCTATCTATCCATCTAGTCATCCATCCTTCACCTGCTCTCTCTCTCTCTCTATTTCTCTCTCTCTCTCTCTCTCTCTCTCTCTCTCTCTCTCTCTTTCTCTCTCTCTCTCTCTCTCTCTTTCTCTTTCTTTCTCTCTCTCCCTCTCTCTCTCTTTCTCTCTCTCTCTCT
>NC_061846.1:6527276-6529776 GCF_019202785.1 Penaeus chinensis
CCGAGAAAGAAATAGAGAGAGAGAGAGAGAGAGAGAGAGAGACAAAAAACAACAACAAAAAGAGAGAAGAGAGACGGGGATCGATAGCCTAAGGGAATGAACTGAATCCTCGTCAACGCGCCGATAAGATCAAAGCTGACCTGTAACTCTTCCACCGCAGTAATGAATGACAGTCGGTAAAAGTGATTAACTTAATTGAAACTATATAATTAATACAAGATCCTTCTTAGTGTCGAATGAAGAGATGAGGATGATTTACACTGATGAGAAGAGGGATAATGAGGAGAGTTGAAGCTTATTATGAAAGATTATGAGGAAGGAGATAAAGTTTATGGTAATTATGTCTAATTAATCAGTTATTGGCGATGAGTGTATTTGCAATGATAACTGATGTATGACTTAATGAGGTGATTTAAAGGAGGTGTAATTATTTAAATAGGGTTGAATTACAAAGGTAAAGTTCTTTATTGCTTATTAGAGTGTGTAATTAATTTCGTCAATTTTGTTTTCGTATGTGACAGAAAAGTCCGTTTACTGCCCTGGGTCGCGGGTAATGACGGGCAATTTGGGGGAATTAGGAAATGATTTGATTTTTTTTTGGTGTAGAGAAACACTATGGAGATATATACACATACACACACGCACAGAAATACACACACACATGCACACACATTTATACACACATTTACACACACACACACACACACATTTACACAAGACATTTACACACACACATACACACATAAACACACAAAAGCACACACACATACACAAAAATGTGTTTGTATGTGTGCACAGAAGTGAAAAGCTATTAACAGAAAGAACAAATAAAACAACGCAAAAGAAAAAGAGAAAGAAAAAAACACAAAGAAACACACAAAAATCAAAGAGGAAAATCAATATATGAAACCTTCCTTGAATAATTAGCGGGAAAAAGGGTTTACAGAACTGGTAATTAAGGAAATTAGTGAACGATTATTCGCGCGAACTGCCTTGTTTTCCCCCACTTTCTTTTTTTCTTTTTTTTTGTTCTTTTTGTTGTTTTTTGTTGTTGTTTTTGTTGTTGTTTATGATGTTTGTTGTTTATTGTGGCGTAGTTTACTTTTGAGCGAAGGTTTGTGATGAATCAGTTTATTTATGAATACAGAAATATGCACACACACACACACACCCACACACGTACACGTACACACGCGCGCACACACAGACACACGTACACACGTACGCGCACACACACACATACACAATAACACACACACACACACATGTACGCACACACACACGTACAATCCTCACACACAAACGCGCATATGCGCAGTAGACCTTCAATACCCCCCCCCCCCCTCCACAACCCCTTCTACACTACACCCCCTCCCCCATTCTCCACAAGCCCCTCCCCCCCACATACACGTAATTCCCTCCCCCCCTCTATACAATGCCCCTTCCCTTCCTCAACCCAACCCCCCATCCCCATCCACCTCCCCCTACCCCACCCCCACCTCCACAACACCCCCCCCCACCCCCTTAAAAAATACCCACAGACCCTCACCCCCTCTTAAAAACACCCCCACCCCCAACACCCCTTTAACCCCCCCCACCCCCTTAAAAACACCCCCACACCCCCTTAAAAATACCCCCACCATCCCCTTAAAACCACCCCCACACCCCCACCCACCCTACCACCCTCTTAAAAACACCCCCCACCCCTTTAAAAAACACCCCCACCCCCACCCCCTTAAAAATACCCCCCATCCCCTTAAAAAATACCCCCACACCCCCACCACACCCCCACCCCTTATACCGCACGCTACGCACACTTACCCCCAATTCCAACGAAGCGCTCAGTGTCAGTGTGCATTTTGACCTTATTTATTAGTGCCATTCCCTCTAATGCCTCCAGGAAGGCTCTGATTTACTCCCCCGACCGTCACTTAAATGCAAATGATACGCTAATGACTTGCCTTAATACAATTACTGTGTCGAAATTTAATAATGGTTTTAACGTGGAAATGTTGATGATGTTTGTGATGTATATATATAATTTATTATTATTTTTTTGGGGGGGTTAAATGCAGAGAGGAGAGTGTTTTTTGTTGCTTGCAAAATACATTTAATGAGAAGGTTGGCAATGGTGATTGTTGATAAGGATTTAGAGTCTAAATCCTTATCAACAATCATAATCTTTTATCGTCTAAATTTTAGACGATAAAAGATTATGATAAGGAGAGGTATTGATGATCATGATTAGTGATAGTGATTGTAATAGTAGCGAAAGGTATATAAGAATATTATGATGGTAATATCAATAATGATAATAATGGTAATATTGATAATGATAATATGAAAGATAATAATAATAATAATGGTAATAATAAAATATAATAATAGTAATAATAATAATTATGATAATGATAATAAGGATAATAATAATAATAATGAAAATGGTAATAATGAAAGGTAATAATGATAATAATAATAATAATGATAATAATGATGATGA
>NC_061846.1:6534776-6539776 GCF_019202785.1 Penaeus chinensis
AGAGAGAGGAGAGAGAGAGGGAAGGGGGAAAAAGGGGAGAGAGAGGGGAGAGGAGAGAGAAGAGGGGGAGAGAGTAGAGAGAGGGGGGTGAGAGAGAGTGGGGAGGGGAGTGTGGAGAGAGAGAGAGAGAGAGAATCTGAGAAAGAAATAAGGATAGATAGAGAAGAGAGAGAGAGAAAAGGGGAGAGAGAGGGGGGAGAGATAATTGAGAAATAAAAAAAGATAGTTAATAGATAGATAGATAGATAGGGGGAGAGAGAGAGAGAGAGAGAGAGAGTGAGAGAGAGTGATAAAAAGGAAAAAAGAAAAAGAGAGGGGGGAGAGAGAGAAAAGGGGATGGGGGAGAGAAAAGGGGAGGGGGGGAGAGAGGGGGGGGGAGAGAAAAGGGGAAGGGGAGTGAAGAGAGTGAGAGAAAAATGAGAAGAGAGAGAAAGAGAGGGGTAAAGGGGAGAGAGAGAGAAAGGGGAAAAAGAGAGAGAAGAAAAGAGAAGAAAAAAAAAAAAAAAGAGAGGGGGAGGGGAGAAAATCGAGAAAAAAATTTATTTCTATATCTATACTATCATTATCTTTATTTTTATTATTTATATAATATAGTTAGGAAGAGAGAGAGAGAAGAGAGAGAGAATCCGATAAATAATATATATATTATATCTATCTATCTATATATAATATATATTTTATAGGAAGAGAAAAGAGAGAGAGAGAGAGGGGAGGCAGTGGGGGAAGGGGGAAGGGTTTGGGCTCTCTCGGCCCCTCTCTCTCTCTCTCCTCTTCCCCTCTCCTCTCTCTTCTCTCCTCTTTCTCTTTCCCCTCTGCTTTCTCTCTAAAACCCAAAACCTGGGGCTTTTCATAAAAAAATCAAAGGGGGACTATCTGTCGCCAAATACCATTCCCAGATATCGATTTCACCAAATTCACCAACAAAAACTAAAATATTTGGGCAAACTTTCACCCTTTAAACACCATTTCTCCCCTTTACGAAACCACCATATCACAAATATAGCGGTTTCATCAACAAATAAAGCGTAAGATATTTCACCTCTTTTAACTATAATGAATTCCCTAAATCAACTTTTTAAACGTCGTACACATTTCCACTTTATGTTAGAAAAATAAAAATATTAACGTAAACATCTGTCAGAATTTTGTCATGTAAACACAGTGGCAAAATCTTATCACTTTGTTTTTTTAATTGTTAAATCTTTTCAATGTAAAATAATATTGATTCTTGTATATTGTACTTTGTCAAATATTTATAAAACTTTGTAATTATGATTAACCTTTAGCTAGTCAAGTGATGAGAATTAATTTTTAATTTAAAATATGAAAGAAAGATATATGGATAATATTAAAAAATGATGTAGTAATAATGGATAATGATTGAGGATTAATAGTAAGATAAAATACTGCTGCTACTACTACTTTTTACTACTTGTGTAGGAGTAGGAGTATTAGTAGTAGTAGTGATGACAGTGATGCTAATAATAGTAATAATAATGACAAAAATACTCACAACAAAATTTAACAACAACAACAACAAACTTAAAAAAAAAAAAAATACATAAATGAAGATTATTTTAAGACGAAGCCATTGTCTCGAAAAGGGATTCAAACACCTACTTAACGAATATAAAAAAAACGCCCCGCCCTTCAAAACACTGCCTGTTAGGGATATGTGTTCGCGGTCGGTTTGGTTAAAATTAGAGTGATCCCTTATTTTTTTTTGTCCCTTGGTCACGTGCGTCGTTCTGGGCCGCTGTAGACTGAGCATACCAATAGGTATCATACTTTTGGGGATTAGGCGGGGTAGCTTGCTCAACACTGTAAATCCCCCTCACGAAGGGACACAAGTGTAATAATGTTGTATTGATGATGGCCCAAAAGCAACCTCTAAATTTGTGAGTAAAGTTTAAAGTCTTTTAAAAATTATTATTGATGTTTTGGTTAAGAGACAGTGTTACCAGGGCAGGTGGGGATAGATAACGAGACCGAAAATTACCTGGTCCGATGCCTGTTTCTATTGTATGTGTGTCTGCTGTCACGTGTGGGTTGTGGTGGGTTTATGGTGGTGCACACTACACACAAACACACGCACACGACGCACACTCACTCAACTGCACGCAACGCATGTATATACGCGCCCCCCCCGCCGCGCGCCCACGCCAGCCAAGCAACTTCCACGCCGCGCACCCGCGGCACACGGCACCGGCGCCCACGCCGCACACACTACACACACACCACCACTCACACACACACACACACACACCACACCACACATACAACACACAAACTTTAACACACCAACACACACACCACCACACGCACGCGCCCACGCAAATAAACATCTGAAAACCTAAATCTACTACCACCTTCATGAACGCGCGCAACACACCAAACACACAAAACACACACACACACACACACACTTAAGGCCCCACCCATAACTTACCATTCTTCTATTTTTGGCTATAGATCAGCTTTGGTTGCTATCTGTGTGCCGGTCTATATTACCTTATATGTTTTAGCTCTCGTGTGTTATTCTGTCTATAGGTTATATCTATCGATCTGTCTATCTGTCTTATCTTGGAAAATCTATATAATTGAATCTATCCTATTTTTTGGCAGGTACATGTGTCTTAGTCTTGTGTTCTTTACGAGGCTTAGAGTGGGTGTATTGGATAGGGGGGGGGGGGGGGGGCGTCGTTGGGTGGGGGCCGTCGTCGGGGCGTTGGGGCCGGGGGGGGGCGGGGCCGTGCGTCTATCGTGGGAGGGGCGTGCGGGTAGGGGGGCCGTACCCGGCGTCTCGCGTTGGGGGGGGGGGGCGTTAGCGTATTCGGGGGTCCGTATGGGGCCGGGGGGGCGGGGGGGCGTAGGCGGGGGGGTATGGGGGCGTACGGGCGTCGTGGGGGGCGTGGGGGGGGGGGGGGGGCGTTGGCGTGGGGGGGCGTCCCGGGCCGGTGGGGGGCGCGGGGGGCGCGTTCGGTTGGGGCGTGGCGTAGGGGGGGGCGTCGGGGGTTCGTTGGGGCCGTAGGGCGTGATATCGTCGAGGCGTGGGGGGTGCGGGCGGGCCCGGGGGGGGCGTCGTGGGGCGTACGTCGGGGCGTTGGGGGCGTCGTAGGGGGGGGGGTCCCGTGGTGGCACGTATGCATGCAGGGCGTCTGTAGGGGGGTATGTCATGCATGGGGGGGGGGGGGGGGGGGGGGGGCGCGTACGCCGGTACGGGGCGTGGGGGGGGCGTATGCATCGTAGGGGGCGGGCGTCGTTACGTAGTACGTAACGTAGGGCCGTCGGGCGTTTCGTGCGGGGGCGTGGGTCGTTTGGGGGGGGGGCGTGGGGGGCGTCTGTTACGGGGGGGCTTTCCCGTAGGGGCGGGCCGGGCGTCGTATCGTATTCGTAAGGGCGTGGGGGTTATGGGCGGGGGGCGTATGGGGGGGGGGCGTATGCTCGGCGTACGGGGGGGGCGTTGGGGGCGTACCGTATGGGCGTGGGCGTGTGGGGTGGCGTTCGTCGTTCTTGCGTTAGGGGGGGGGGCGGGCGTGTGCGGGGGGGGCCGAATGGGCGGGGGGGGGGGGGGCGTAGGGCAGGGGGGCCGGGGGCGTCGTTCGGGTTGGGCGTCGTGGCCGTGCGTGGGCGTGGGCCGTAGGGGGCGGCGTAGGGGAGGGGGGCGTACGTAGGGCGTAGCGGCGTTGTCGCTAAAGGGGCGGGCCGTGATGGGCGTATATCGGTCAGTCCGTACGGGGGGGGCGGGGGGGCCGTCGTATCCGGGGGGCCGTAGGGCTGTGGGGGCCCGTGGGGGTATCGTCGGGGGGGGGGGGGCGGCGCGTCGTGGGCGTGGCCGTGGGGCGTGGGGGCGTCGTTAAGGGGGGCGGTGGCGTAGGCGTGGCGTCGTGGGGGGGGGGGGGGGGGGGTGGGGGGGGGGCGCCGTAGGGGGCGGAGGGCGGGCGTACGGGCGTATGGCGTTACCGCGTGGGGCGTCGGGGGCCGTACGTCGTAGGGGGCGTTAGTAGGGTTAGGGCGTGTAGGGGGCTATGGGGCTTACGTGGCGTTGTAGCGTCGTGCGGCCCGGTGGCGTACGTACGGCCGTCGTGCGGGGGGGAGTAGGGCGTCCCGTTGTCGGAGGGGGGGGGGGCGTTACGTATCGTGGGCGTTATCCGGCGCCGTTTTGGGGGCGTCGTCGTTCGTGGGGGGGGGGCGTATGGGGCGTTGGCCCGTTATGGCGGCGCCCGGGGGCGGAGCGGGGGGGCGGGATTGCGCCGGGCGGGAGGGGCCCGGTCGTCGGCCGTTGTCCGTGGGGGGCGTTGCGGGAGGGGAGGTGGGTTCCTCATTTTGAGCAGGGGGGGGGCGGTGGTGGCTGGGGTGGTGGGGGAGGTGCTCGGGGGCAGGAATAGATATATGTGGTCGGAGGCGGGGAGGTGGAGGGCGACACACCTATAGGTGCGTGATTGGCGACCTGAGAAAGGCTATATCGGCGGTGTTAGGCAGGGCCGAGGGCGATCGACGCGCGCCAGATCGCGCGACGCGCGCGACGATCGGGCGAACGCGAGCGAGCGCGCGGCGACGAGAGCGCCGCGGGAGCTCGGCGCGCGCGCGAACGCGCGCAGCGAGGGACGCGCGACGCCGCGCGCGACGCGCGAGCCAAAGACGCGCCTCCAGTGAGGTAAGTACAGAGGCAGCGCGCGAAGAGCGCACGTCAGATCGCGAGCAGGAGCAGCGTCGCGCGCGGGGGAGAGCGAGGAAGAGCCGCGGGGCGGCGCGGACGCGAGGAGCACGCTCGATACAGAGAGCGCAGCGCGCGCGCAACGCGGCAGAGAGCGCGCGCGAGACGGCGAGTCGAGCTCAGCGGAGAGTAGATGAGAGCGCCGGCGCGAGCGTGGAGCAGCGCGCGCGAGCTACGAGGGAAGCGCGCAGCGCGATAGAGAGCGACGACGGCGGCTCGCGCACGCCGCGCGCGCGCGCGGGAGCTCGCGCGCGCGCGCGCGCGGCGCGCGCGACGGGCGCGC
>NC_061846.1:6559776-6562276 GCF_019202785.1 Penaeus chinensis
TGATTACAGTTTTATATACATCTGACACAGTACAGTAGTCTGTGACTACTGTAATTGTACATGGTAATATAGAAACATGTCATACATCATACAAAAATAATACGTTGATATGATCTTGCCGTGTTTACATAACACTGTGTTTTTTTGTTTACGGCAGTTTTACATAGTAAATTTAGGATATAATACGAGTATATCTTACAATGTATCAGATGAAATGAAATATTAACATAGTTCTTTATACCTCATGTTACGTGGTCTGAAAGGCATGACATTCCGAGATATAATGCTCAAGCGTTCGCTTGTTTTCTTCGTTACACAGTCTACATTTAGATTCATCTGCACTTCTTGCACCGTGCAGTTGCCAATACATTCAGTAACCTAAACGTATTATGGCAATAACCACGTCACATTGTCTGGTTTGACTTCGGTGCCACCCATAGGAGGGCTTGCTATCTCTATACTGATCGTAGTGCCTTATGGTACAGCCTTTGAGTGTTTGTCAGATCTACTAGTTCTTCCTTATGAGAACTTTTCAATATATGTGCAACCCTAGCAAGAGGCATCCCAAGATCTATGTTCACAGTATCTTTGCTACAACAATGGCTCTCAATCCATGTATCATACCCCTACCTACTTTTCGCATAGGTGACCAAGAGCTTGACATGTGTCATAAATATAAATATCTCGGGGTGAACATAAATGATGCCGACCTGATCCTTTCCCTGAAAAAGAGACTCTGGGAGAGACTGAAACCGTTGAAAGTTCTTGTTGGAAGAGAACATGGCATCAATGTTAAGCTCGCTAGACTGTTTTACTTGGCTTTTATAAGATCAGTTGTAGACTACCATGCACTGCACTTGTTGCAGTGTAAGGAATCAGAAATAAATAGCTTGGAGGTAGTGCAAAATGAAGCCATGAGGATTATCCTCGGCGCCCCGAGAACAGCAAGGATAGTAAACATGAGGTCGGAACTTAACCTACCATCCATCTCTGATAGAATAATATTTATTTCCACTATATTTGGGGTCAAAGCTCAGAGGGAACCCTTGTATCTTTCAGACTTCCAAAAACAAATGCAGCATAAAATCACGCAAGCAGACGTGACTAATCACACACATGCGCGCCCTCTAATACACAAAATCTCCATGAACATTACAAAGCTCAATGTCCCAATTAGTAAAATACCACAGGGTCGATCCATTCCACCATGGAAAAATTCAAAATTGATCGTGCACCTTACGTGTATACCACAAAAAAACAGTGCACATATCTGCGTGTTACAACAAATTGCATTAGCAACGGTGAAGGAACACACAGAGTCTATGGGCGATGATGTATACGAGTGTTACGTTGACGGATCCGTACAGTCTGGATACAAAGCTGGTTGTGCTTGTACTGTATACAAAAATGGCCTACTAAAGCATCAAGTTAATATGAGAGTGCCAAATTGGGCCAGCACTACACAAACGGAGCTGGCAGGTATACTCCTTGCAACGGAATTCGTAATGTCTCGGGGCTCTGGAGTAGTTTTCTGTGACTCTCAGAGTGCTCTTCGGACACTAAATTCTTTCAAAGCAGGTGGCGATGAGGAAATTGTGAGTTGCATTAAGCGTAACGTAACTTGTGCAATAGAGCGTAATTTTAACATTCAATTTGTATGGATACCATCTCATGTTGGCAAAAGCAAGCACGACCACGTCGACAAATTGGCGAAGGAAGCCTGTAGCATGGGACTAATCCGAGGAAGTAACTTAACGTGTGGAGGTCACGTCTGGTGGCAGCGGTGGGATATTTTAGTTGTGTCCTGAATCATGTATATGTTGATAGCTTTAAATATATGTATATATATATGTATTATATATATATATTTATATATGTGTGTGTATGTATATATGTATGTATATATGTATATATAAATATGTGTCTATCTATCCATCTATCTATCTGTCTGTCAATATATCTAACATTATATATATGAACACAGAGTAACAGTAAGAAAGCTGTTACAGTAAAATAGAGAGAGTGAGAAAGAGAACTTAGGAATAGATAGATAGATAGAGAGAGAGGGGGGGGGTGGAGAGAGAAAGAAAGTAAAGAAGAGAGAGAGAGAGAGAGAGAGAGAGAGAGAGAGAGAGGAAGAGAGAGAGAGAGATATGGAGAGAGAAAAAAGTAAAGAGCGAGAGAGAGAGAGGGAAGGGGGGGGGGGGTGGAGAGAGAAAAAAAGTAAAGGAGAGAGAGAGAGAGAAAGAGAAAGAGAGAAAGAGAGAAAGAGAAAGAGAGAGAGAAAGAGAGAAAGAGAGAAAGAGAGAGAGAGAGAGAGAGATCGACACCACCCCTTCTTAGAAGATAGTGTCAATCGCGTCTTATCATACCCGATCTGGTCTCCTCCCCCACCCCCTCCCCCCTCACCCTATCCCCCTATCCCCCCCTCCACCTCCCCACCCCTCCCTAGTTACGGCAGCAAGAGGACCATTATTTCCGGTCAAACTTCGGTAACGAG
>NC_061846.1:6591035-6596035 GCF_019202785.1 Penaeus chinensis
TCTATTTCTCTTCCCCCTCTCCCTCTCTCTCTTCATCCTCTCCCTCTCCCTTTCCTCTCCCTCTCTTCCCCCTATCCCTCTCCCCTTCCTCTCTCTCTTCCTCCTCTCCCACTCCCCTTCCTCTCTCTCTCTTCCCCCTCTCCCTCTCCCCTTCCTCTCTCTCTTTCCCCTCTCCCTCTCCCTTTCCTCTCTCTCTCTTCCCCCTCTCCCTTTCCCCTTCCTCTCTCTCTCTTCATCCTCCATTTTAGAGCGACACTGAACACCTTTGTAGCAAATTGTAATAATTCCGCTAAAAACAAATTAGCTGAAATGACAAAAGAATTTCCTTGTGCGTCGCAGAGGTGTCAGCTGGATTGTGATGGACTGTTTTTGTCTTTTTATTCCCCGCTCTGTCTGTCAGTTTGAGTAGCTATATTTGTCTGTTTTTTTCCTCTCTTTTTCTCATATATATAAGTATATATGTGAGTGTGTGTGTGTGTGTATGTGTGTGTGTGTGTGTGTGTGTATGTATATATAAATATATATATATATATATATATATATATATATATATATATATATACATATATTTAGACATATATATAAATATATATATATATATATATATATATAAATATATATATGTATGTATTTATATATTGTATATAAATATGCATATATATATATACATATATATATATATATATATATATATATATATATATATATATATACATACATATATATATACATATACATGTGTATATGTATATACATAAATATATCTATATATATATATGTATATATATGTATATATATATATGTATATATATATATCCATTTCCTGCAGGTAACAATGAGTCTTATTTATGCTGATGACCCCGAGTGCATAATGTTACTATACATATCATTATCAACTTTCGCGGCGAGATTTCGGGTGTGGATGATCTCGCTTCTTCTGCGAATTATTTGCGGAGTTTTGTGGAGATAGATAGATGAGTTTCTGTGTATTTATGGATCTTATTGTTCGTTTATTTGTCTGACTGTGTGTGTGCGTGTGTGTGTGTGTATGTGTGTGTGTGTGTGTGTGTGTGTGTGTGTGTTTGTGTGTGTGTGTGTTTGTGTGTGTGTGTGTCTGCGTATGTTTGTGAGTGTACTTGTTTTTTCTGTATGTGTGCGTGCGTACGTGAAACACGCAACAAAATCACAAACTTCGCACAAACCACTCTCATCCACACACCTATAGACAACTTCTCACACACAAAGAAAATTTCACACAAAACGGACTCGCGCAAAACCGTGAAATTTCTCTACACAGTATACGTAAAATTTGCATGTTCCCAAAAGTGATCAATTCCTGGATTTCTTTGTAGACATGCAACTTCTTTTGCGTCTCTGGATTGCATGGTGACAATCTGTGCATGAGCATTACATTGCAAAATTATCGGGTACATTTTCACCTTTCTTAAAATAGCGACAAGTAAAAGGTGATGAAAATATAAAAGGAATAAGATGAGAAACTTTTTTAAACGAATGAATGGATTTATGAATATTTAAGACAAATGAGAATACAAATAAATAAGGATGATAATAAATGATGAAAATGAAGTATCAGTTACAGCAATATTAGAAGAGATATCATGATAATTAAAACTGTAATACCAATGATAATGAATACAATTATTACGAAATTTTGCAGGAATTTACTCAATCATTTTCTGCACATTGCACGCTGCAATAATTAAAAGGATGAACATATCCGTATTAGATATTGATACTGACAATTTTACTTCTACAAAATATTGCACATCTATCATAAAGAAAATTAAAATGATCATCATTATTATCATTGATATAATTTTCTATAATTAGCATTTTTATCATTATGCTGCCGCTGATGATGATAATGCTAATTATAGTAGTGATAACAATATTAGCATTTTGACTGTAAGCATTAGGGTTATCATCATTATGCTGATAAAGGCAAAGATAGTGATAAAGAGAGTGGTAGTAATTATAATAAAAACAGCAATAATAATAATCACGAAATGTTTATGATGATCATAATACCTTTGATAAATGTACTACTACTACCTAGTACTAATTACTAACACTACTAATTCTACTACTACTACTAACAATGATATTGGAAGTTATAATACCAACAATGATAAAAATGTTAATGATTATAATGATAATGATAATATAACTTATAGTGATAGAGGTAGTAGTTATTAGAATGATACCACTACTACTATACTAATACTATAGTGCGTCTCCCCCCCCCCCCCACTTAAATTCTACCTCCCTCCTCCCCTTCCCCCCCCCCCCCCCGTTCTGCCTCTCTCTCGCTCTCTTCTCCCTCCTCTCTTTCTCCCTTCTACTCTCTCATTCTTCCCCTTTCACTCTTCCCTATTTTGTCTTCTCTCTTTCCCTCCTACTCCTTTTTTCTCTCCCTATTCCTTCTGCCCATCCTCCGCCCCTATCCCACCTCCCCTTTTTAATTCTACCTACTTACCTCTTCCCTTCCCATCTCCCTATTCTACTTCCTCCCTTCCCCTTTTCCCTTTCCCCACCTTCTTCCCCTTCTCCTTTGCCCTCTTCCCCTTCCTCCCCTCCCCAATTTTCCCCTCCTCCCTTCCCCCATTTCCCCCTCCTCCCTCCCTCATTCCCCATCTCCCTTCTCTTTCCTCTCCCTTTCTTCCTCCTCGTTTCCTACCTCCCTACCTCCTCCCTTCCCCATCTCTCTTACCCCTTCCCCTTCACCCCAACTTTCCTCCTCCCCTCCACCCCAACCCCAGTTCTCCCCTCCCCCCCTCCACCCCCAACTCCCCTCCTCCCCTCCACCCCAACCCCCACCCTCCCCTCCACCCCCAACCCCCTTCCTCCCCTCCACCCCAACCCCCTCCCCCTCCCCCCTCCACCCCCAATCCCCCTCCCCCCTCCACCCCCAACGTCCCCTCCTCCCCTCCACCCCCAAACTCCCCTCCTCCCCTCCACCCCCAACCCCCTATCCTCCCCTCCACCCCCAACTACCCTCCTCCCCTCCACCCCCAACCTTCCCTCCCTCCCCTCCACCCCCAACCCCCCCTCCCCCCCTCCCCCCTCCACCCCCATCGTTTAGTTGAGTCGAGGCTAAACTATCAAGCGACTGCCCGGAATAACCCAATTAAGGAGACATCGTTAGCTCCATTAATTAGAAAGTTGTTGGCGAGTCACTAATTGGGTCTTTTCTCTCGTTCTCTTTCTTTATTATTCCCTTCTTCTTCTTCTTTTTCGTTCTTTCTTTCTTTCTTTTCTTTTAGTCTGTCTGCCTCTCTTCTCTCTCTGCCTATGTTGTATGTATATATATACATATATCATATGCATGTATATGTATATACATAAATATATATACATAAACATATATATGTATGTATATATATATATATATATATATATATTTATTTATATGTATATATAAAAACATATAAGTATGTAATATATACAGTGTGTACATATATGTGTGTGTATATATATATATATATATATATATATATATATATATATTTATATATATATATATATGAATGCATAAATATATGTATGTATGTATATGTATATGTATATATATGTATATATAAATAATGTATATATATTCAAATATATAGATAAATATATATATAAATGTGTGTGTGTGTGTTTGTGTGTACATACACATACATCCTTCATTCATAACTTTTAACCATAATAACTTTCGAAAAAGACCTTTATTACTCTCATTTGTAGATTATTAGTGAAGATTTAAGCCCTATATTATTTGAATAAGACCATATATTTTTCAGATAATTAAACCTAATTACGGTTACCTTCTGACCTAATATAGCCTTTCCATAAATAATCCGAAATTTTCTCTAATATCAAAGCGATTTTTTAAGAATTAAACCAAATTTATAAGTCACAGGAATATATATTTTATAACTTAAAAAAAAAAATCGAATCCTTAAAAAAACAAGAATAAATATGAAATGGAGAAAAACAAGACAAACAAGAAGAGAAAAAGAAAGAAAATAACGAATTAAAAAAAAAAAAAAAAAAAAAAAAGGAAAAAGACACTTATGTTTTTCCAAAAATAGTTCAAAACCGTCAATTTACTTAATAGCGGATCCAGTATCATTGAGGAGTGTTAATACGATCCTTAATTTACATATGATAGCCACACGCTTAGGAAAAGGGGGGGAGGGGAGGGGAAGGTAGGGTGGGAGAGGGGGAAGAGAAGGGAGGGAAGGAGAGGAGGAGGGAAAGGGAGGGAAGGAGAGGAGGAGGGGAAGGGGAGGGAAGGAGAGGGAAAGGGAAAGGGAGGGAAGGAGATGGGGAGGGAAAGGGAGGGAAGGAGAGGAGGAGGGGAAGGGGAGGGAAGGAGAGGGAAAGGGAAAGGGAGGGAAGGAGAGGGAAAGGGAAAGGGAGGGAAGGAAAGGGGGAGGGGAAGGGAGGGAAGGAGAGAGGGAGGGGAAGGGAGGGAAGGAGAGAGGGAGGGAAAGGGAGGGAAGGAGAGGGGGAGGGGAAGGGAGGGAAGGAGAGGGGGAGGGAAAGGGAGGGAAGGAGAGGGGGAGGGGAAGGGAGGGAAGGAGAGAGGGAGGGAAAGGGAGGGAAGGAGAGGGGGAGGGGAAGGGAGGGAAGGAGAGGGGGAGGGGAAGGGAGGGAAGGAATGGGGGAAGAGAAGGGAGGGAAGGAGAGGGGGAGGGAAAGGGAAAGGCATGGAAGGAGAGGGGAGGGGAAGGGAGGGAAGGAGAGGGGGAGGGAAAGGGAGGGAAGGAGAGGGGGAGGGGAAAGGAGGGAAGGAGAGGGGGAGGGGAAGGGAGGGAAGGAGAGGGGGAGGGGAAGGGAGGGAAGGAGAGAGGGAGGGAAAGGGAGGGAAGGAGAGAGGGAGGGAAAGGGAGGGAAGGAGAGGAGGAAGGAGAGAGGGAGGGAAAGGGAGGGAAGGAGAGGGGGAGGGGAAGGGAGGGAAGGAGAGGGGGAGGGAAGGAGAGAGGGAGGGGAAG
>NC_061846.1:6606035-6612006 GCF_019202785.1 Penaeus chinensis
TGTGTGTGTTGTGTGTTGTGTGTGCGTGTTATGTGTGTGTGTGTTGCGTGTTTTGTGTATACATGCGTTTATGTGTGTTGTTGTGTATTGTGTGTGTGTATTTGTGTTGTGTGTGACTGTGGTTGTTTATGCATTTTTTGACGTTTTCCTTTGGACATTGTTATATATTTTGGTCCTACAGGGGGGGGGGGGGTGGAGAAAGGAGAGAGAAGATAGGATAAAGAGAATTAAGCGAAAGATGAACAAAAGGAAAGAGAGGAAGAAAGCAGAGTGAATGGAAGGAATGAATTAAGGAATCAAACAAAGTTAAAGAAAGCAATGGACAAAAGGAAAGAAAAATAAAAGGAGACAAAGAGAAAATGGAAGAATAAAAATAATTTTAAAAAAACCCTGAAAGAAGAGAAAACAAAAATAAAAGAAATAAAACAAAACAAAACACATACAAAAAAGAGAAAAATACTAATAAGGAGAGAGGAAGGAAGAGGGAGGAGAGAAGGAGGGAGAGGGGGGAGGGGGGAAGGAGGAAAAGAGAGGAGGGGGGGAGGAGGGAGATTTCCTTATCATCTGTCTCTATTTGTCATCGTGTTCTGTTATTCCTTCCTTTATTCGTTGATGTGTATCTCCTCTGTTTTCTCTCTTTGTTTCTGTGTTTGCTTTCGCTTCTTTCCGTGTTCTTGTTTTTATTTATTTTGGTGTTGTTGTCACCCTGTTGTATTTTATATTTATTAGTTTGTTTATTTACTTATCTAGTGTCATTATTGTTGTTGATTTTCATTTTTATTTTTGTTTATTATCATCAATATTTATTATTATTATTATCAATATTATTATTGTTATTATTATTATTATTATTATTATTATTATTATCATTATTATTATTATATTATTAATATCATTATCATTATCATTATTGTTATTATCATTATTATTATTATCATTATATTGTTATTGTTGTTGTCATTATTAATACTATTAATATCATTATCAACTTATTACCACTATCATTATTACTATTATTTATTATTACTATTATCATCATCATGATTATCGTTGATATTGTTATTACTTAATTCACTATTATTAACATTGTCATCACTGTTTTTATTATAACTGTTATCAGTTTTATGACGTTACTATTACACTATTGTCATAACTATTATTATTGCTATGATCATTATTATTATCATTATATTAAAACTATTATTATTATCAATATTATTATAATCATTGATATCATTATTATTGCTATTGTTATTATTACTATTACAATTATCATTATCATTATCATTATCATTATCATTATCATTATCATCATTAAACAATTGCGCGAAAATGTTTATCAACTGTTAAGTTAGTTATTTTTTTCTTTATTACATCGAGTGAGTTTAAATTAACATGACATTTAATAAACTCTTTTAAACTCTCATGGCTTCATATAAACTTATATATATATATATATATATATATATATATATATATATATATATATATAGAGAGAGAGAGAGAGAGAGAGAGAGATACATACATACATACATACATTACATCATACATACATACATACATACATACATAGAGAGAGATATGAATAGATAGATAGCTAAAACTTATACGGTACTTAGAGATGTAGATCTATTAATACGTGATCAGATATCCCAACTTTTTATCAATCAAGCCTCCTTCGTTGCAACATTGCATGAATTCCACCCCCCCCCCCCCCCCACTCTATCCCTTTGCAACCAACCTCATCAACGAGAGCGATTGCAAACAACTCAATATGATGAATCAACAGCGAAAGATTTTGACAAGAAGTAATGGGGCCTTCGCGTCTATTGATCGTCTTGCAAACTTTTTGATCGAATTGCATTAAATAGCTGAGGTCCATTAATAATCGTCCCTTACCCCCCCTCCCCCCTCCCCTTCCCTTGCCCCTGCCCCTAGCCCTGATGTGTCTACCTCCCTACCCCCCTCTACCCTGCCCCTAGCACTAATGTGTCTACCTCCCTACCCCCCCTCCCCTGCCCCTAGCCCTGATGTGTCTACCTCCCTACCCCCTTCTCCCCTGCCCCTAGCACTAATATGTCTACCTCCCCCCCTCCCCCCCGCCATCCCTCCCTCTTGTACAGTGTTGTCATAACAAATGTCGACTTGGATGTATATTGATATGTAAATAGACTTATGTACAAGTATGAATATTGAGTCATAGATGTATATACACGCGCTGACGCTCACTCGCGCACACACACACACACACACACACACACACACATACACACACACACATACACACACACACACACACACACACACATACACACAAACACAAACAAACAAACACACACACACACACACAAACACACACAAACACACACACACACACACACATACACACAAACACAAACAAACACACACACACACAAACACACACACACACACACACACACACATAAACACAAACACACACACAAACACAAACACACACACACAAACACACACAAACACACGTACACACGTACACACACGAAGGCCGCATTAACAACCGACACTCCATATTTTGCAACCGCGACGCCATCTGTGGGCCATCGATCAAACTAAAACCTGTCAAAGTCGCGCGGCGAGAGTGATCGAATACTTATTGTTGTTGTCACGTTTTTTTTTCGACCACTTATGCCTGGGAAATTACCGACGGAGAAAGAAGAAGGTCGGATTTTGATACCCTGAAGGAGGGGAGAGAGAGAGAGAGGTGGGTGGGGTGTGGGAGGGGGAGAAAGGGGAAGGGGGGGAGGAAGGTAGGTGAAGGGGGGGAAGGAGGTGGAAGGGAGAGGGGGAGGGGAGAAGGAGGCAGGGGGGGAAGGGGAGGTGTGTGGGGGACGGAGAAGGAGGAAGGGAGCGAGGAGGTAAATGAAGGGATAGGGGGAGGAAGAGGGGGAGGGGGAGGGGGAAGAAGAGGGGGAGGGGGAGGGAGAGGGGAGGGGAAGGGAGAGGGGGGAGGGGAGGGGGAGGGGGAGGGGAAGGGGAGGGAGAGGGGGAGGGGGAGTATTGTAGGGGAGGAGGGAGGCGATGCGGAGGGAAGTGAGAAAATGAGAGTAAAGAGAGAGGAGGGGGGCGGTAGGGGGAGGGGGGAGGGGGGCGCTAGGGGATGAAACCAGATGGGAGGGGGGAGGGCAGAGGTAAGGAAGGGAAAAAGAGGGGGAAGGAAAAGGAAAGGAGGGGGAGTTGGGGAAGGAGGGGAAAAAGTAAGGAGGAGGGGGAAAGAGGGGAGGAGGAAATAGGGGAGGAGGGGGAGGTGTGAATGGGGGGGGGGGGGCGAATGTCTTTAGATGTGTTTGTTTGTTTGTTTTCCCTTTCTTCTTCTTATAATCCTCCTCCTCTATTTTACTGGCAATAATTTACTAAAATTACCATTAATATAAATACCGTTATCTTCCTTGTGATTACTGATTTATCATCATCATCAATATCATCATTAATGCCACCCTTATTATCAACATTATTATCTATTCTTCTTATTTTCATTCTTCGTAATGATAATGATAATTATAATAATAATGATGATAATAATAATAATATATATTTTTTCTTACTGATATTACAATTATGATTTTATTAATATCATTATCATCAGTGTTATGCTCATTATTATTATTGTTATTGAAATTATTGTTGCTTATTATCATTGTTGTTATTACTTTTATTACTATTATTATGGTTATCATTATCATCATTATTATTATTATCACCATCATTATTAATGTTACTGTTATTATCATATTATAATAATTATAATAATAATATCATTATTGCTGTTGTTGTTGTTGTAATCATTATCATTGTTATCATCATTACTATTATTATTATTATTATTATCATCATTATTACTATCATCGTTATTGTTATGATTATTATTATCCATATTATTATTATTATTGTTATAATTATCATTATCATTATTATTATTATTATTATTATTATTATTATTATTATTATTATTAATATTATTATTGTTATTATTATTATTATTATTATTATTATTATTATCATTATTACTGTTATTGTTGTTATTATTATTATCATCATTATTATTATCATTATAACTATAATTATTATTATTGTTGCTATTATTATTATTATTATTGTTGTTGTTGTTATCAATATCATTATCATAATTATCCTTATTTGTATCATTATTATCATTCTCATTTCCATTATCATTTCAGTAATGCCTTTTTTTTTTTTACTAATACTATTATCATTATCATCATTATTACTACTACTGCTATTATTATTATTATCAATTTTATCATTATTATCATAGTCATTACTACTAATAATGTTGTAATTTGGATTATCTTTAGCCCTACTATGATTATTATTATTATCATCATTATTACCATTCTTATTACGATCCTCTTCGTTATTATTGTTATGAGCGTTATTACTATCATTATAATAATTTTAATTATTATTATTGTTGTTATTACTATTATTATTAGTTTTATTATCATTATTATTATTATTATTATTATTATTATTATTATTATTATTATCATTATTATCATTATCATTGTTATCGTTAGTATCATTAATGTTATTATCATTATTATTAGTAGTATAACAATTATCATTGTTATTATCATTATCATTATTATTGTTATCATTTTTATCGTTATTGCTATTATCATTATCGTAATTAGTATAATAATTATTATTGTTATTATTATTATCATTATTATTATTATCATCATTATTATTATTATTATTATTATTATTATTATTATTATTATGACTATTATTATCATTGTTATTATTATCATTATTATTATTATCATCATCATTTGTTTTTATCGTTTTCATTACTGTTACTATTATTGTAATTGTTATTATTATTATTAATACTTTGATATCACTATTGTTATTATGATTAGTATTAGTAGTATAAGAATTATCATAATTGTTATGATTAATTACTGTGATTATTATTATTGTAATTAATACCATAATTATTATCACTATATTAATATTATTATTATTATCATTATTATCATTATTATTATTATCATTATTATTATCATTATTATTATTGTTATCATTTTTATTATTATCATTATTACTATTATTATAATTTGTAATCTTTATTATCATTTTTATACTATCATCGTCATTATTATCATCATAATCATTATCATTATTACTATTATTATTATTACTATTATCACCATTATTATCTTTACATCCTCATCATTATTATTATAATTGTCGTCATCACTGTTACTGTCAATTTCATATTTATTCTTATCATGATTATCATTATATTATTACAATTATTTTCATATTTCTGATAGAATTTAGAATAACAATTTCAGTAACACAAAGAACAATAATTGAACGACAAACATTTATTTAAAAATGGACAAAGCAGTTGAACCTTCCTTTACAATCGGCAACTTTCAAAATTATTCTTCATTATTCATTTATTTATTTTTTTATTGGTTTCCTTTGTCCCTTTGTTTTGTTTTTCTTTCTTTCTTTCTTTCATTCTTTCTTTCGTTTTTTTTTTTTTTGTCTTTCCTTCTTTCGTTTTTTTTTTGTCTTTCCTTCTTTCGGTTTTTTTTTTCTTTCTTTCTATATATATATACCAAGAGTAGTTAAACTTTTTTTTCTTTCTTTTTTAATTCAGGTATTTTTCAAAGAAGGAAGTGAATTTATAAATTCCGCGGAATTATGAATTATGAAGATGATAATAGTAGTTGTTGTAATAAGTAGTAATAAATGTTATGAAAATATGGATAATTACGTCTAATAACAACTAATTACATTTAATGATAACAATAACTTCCACAGCCATTACTGCAACAACAAGAACGCTGCAATTAATGATAATAATAATTACTTTCTGATCTCGTTTTCTATAGCACGATATTTTTCCCGTTTTCTTTAGCGCTGTCAAAACCCTATTCCCATTTTCTGTAGCGCT